>NC_052506.1:3106770-3141043 GCF_014356525.2 Nilaparvata lugens | reverse complement strand
AGCATTCAAAGCACCTCCCCCCCCCCCCAAGCCCGAATACCGTATTGTATACCGATTGTGCATATGAGTAGTATATCAGCTTTGTTATGTTTACATTGTTCAGTTGTTTGAGTTGATAAAATTTGTAAATAAGAAATCTTAGTTTTTTACACATGTTATCTATATGTAATTATCAGTGATTTGAGTGTAATATTTTTGTTTCCTATCCAGTTTCTCAACCTTCAAAATTCAAAATTCTTAGTTTTAGTTGTTTTTGAGTGAAAAAGAACTAAATTTCAGAAAAGTGGAATCATAACCTCATTTCGGACTTTTAAATTATTATCTAAATTTGGGAGAGAAATAGTACAAGGAGTATCCTTAGTTTTTCTCTCCCATTCAGTGCTTCTTGTGAAAATAAATAATAATAATAAAATAAAATAAGTAAATGAGTCTCTTTGGATAAAACAGAAGCATTCTAACATTTTATATTTCTAATGTGATCCAATTTCTTTCTTCATTTTTTTAAATGAAGAAATAATAATAATAAAGTCCAAATAATAAATAATAATAAAGTCCAAATATGGGTGCTCCATCTTAGATAGGAATCAATTATTATACCTAAATATTTAACATTATCTTTTTTATTTATTTTCGGACAAGAACATAGGTTTTCACTGTTGCAATTTAGTAAATGGATTTTGATGGTATTGAGTGACTGTGGTTGAGTTGATGCGTTTGGAGAGAAAGTAATGAAGACGCTTTTATCTGTGTTTAGAGTTAGAGGATGTTCATTCAGCCAAGAATGTACCACCCTCAAACCATTCTCAGCTGTGATTTTCATGTTCTCCCATGTGCGATCTGTGAAAACCAAAGCGGTGTCATCTGCAAATGATATGATGTTACAATTTCTTATTTCTAATTTAAGTAGATCATTTATGTAAATTTGAAACAGTATAGGAGACAGAACTGTTTGAAAATTTTGTGAACAACTAAAGACTTAACCAACGTAAATGAGAATCAGTTAGTATTCCTCTCGCATGCATTACACATTGAAATTCATTTTGTTCATTTAATCTATGTATGCATATTAAACAAACATGTCATGAAACCAGGCTAATATAGGAGATTAATATATATATGGCACGATTTCCGCATTACAATACTATATCATGCATTATTACAGCTTTGTGGCAAAGATATTGAGTAGCTGTCTAATAATGACACTGCGTTTCAGATCCACTGTTCGTTAGAATAATTTAGAATAATATTCATAGTCAACTTGTGTTCTTCCTCTTCATCTTTTTCTTCTTCTTCTTCTTCTTCTTCTTCTTCTCCTTCATCTTCATCATCATCTTCATCTTCATCTCTAAGGAGCCTCCTTCATACGCCAATATTAGAGTAAAAATCTGGTGTAGTACACTCACACAACTTTCCTTGCTCATTGAACTGGGAGCCTCATTCTTAAACGACAATAATTTAGAGAAATAACATAATGACGATTGGCGGCAACATGATTATTTGAAACTACGATCAGACTACTGTATATGTGTGTATATAATTGTTTTCAGAGTACTTTTTCCTTTGTGTAAATTGTGAAATCCGATGATTTTTTAAAAGTCGTCAAAACAGCTGTTCTACAGATGAAATATCTCGACTATGTGTTATTTTTATAGATTGCTCTACCTACCTACCTCATGCACGAGGAGGAGGTTACAAAGTCCATTTCTCAAGGATGGGGTAAACCCCCCATTAGTTTCCCAGGAAGGAGACTCATGCCAGTTGATGGAGCTGATAAATAACTATACAGAGTATGAATTTTGAAATAAATCAGTCGAGTAATTTTTGAGAAAATCGTGAAAAACATGGTTTTTCAGTAATTATCCGCCATTTTTCTCGAGAATATTACGCAGCTCCTGCAATTTTCCCAGAAAGGAGACTCATTTCAGTTGAAAGGGCTTATAAATAGCTATCCATGGTATAAATTTGAAGAAAATCGTTGGAGCCGTTTTCGATAAAACCGTGAAAAACATGTTTTTTTAGTCATTATCTGCCATTTTGTCCGCCATCTTGAATTGAATTTCTTGTTGTCAGATCCTCATGGTATAAGGACCTTAAGTTTAAAATTTCAAGTCAATCGGTTGATGAGGAATGGAGTTATCGTGTTCACAGACATACACACACACACACACACACAACACATACACACACACACACACATACACACACACACACACACACACACACACACACACACACACACACACATACATACACACAACACACACCACATACACACACACACACACACACACACACACACACACACACACACACACACATACATACACACACACAGACCAACACCCAAAAATCATGATTTTGGACTCAGGGAACCTTGAAACGTATAGAAAACTTGAAATTAGGGTACCTTATATTTTTTGGAAAGCAATACTTTCCTCACCTATGGTAATAGGGCAAGGAAAGTAAAAATCAGACTATAGAATTATTTATCATAAATCAGCTGACAAGTGATTACACAGATGTGTGGAGAAGCCAGTCTATTACTGTATTTGTATAAGGTCTATAGTTTCAATCAAAGACCTTGAAGAGGTATGCATCTTTAAGCTGGGTTACACCCAAGTTATTAACAAAATGTTATAAAATGTTAATAACTTAATCCTTATAGATTCTATTAGATTGAACGCAAGTTGACAAACACACATGTTTCATGTGTATGATAAGTTATTTTCAATCTAATATAATCTATAAGGATTGAGTTATAACATTTGTTAATAAATTTGGTCTAATCCCAGCTTTAAGCTCTTTGGTTTCAATATTTTGTTTTGCAGTCATGGTATTGTTATGCGTGTCCATCAGTATCAATATTCTCACATTCGAAAAAACTAATTTAATAGGTGATTAAAAATAATCAAATGAACTAAATAATGCTGAAGAAATTATAATTTTTGGTTGAAAAAAAAATTTTCATTAGATGGAAAGATTATCACGGAACTGGATGAATATTATATAAATTCGGGAATAGAAATATATTCTATTCATGTTCAAATTAACATAAATATTAATAAATATGGAATACAAATTCAAACGTGAACTGATTTTGTTAACATTTAAAACAGTTGACATCAGGTACTTGTGGATGAGAATACTGCGTGAGATCTACTGTTCACAGAACTACTAGTATAAAAGGAAAAATCTGGTGTGGTGCACTCACACAACTTTCCCTGCCGTTATGAAAATTGATCAACTGACGCTTCTCGCGCATCTCAAGTCTACTTTTCTAAGATCTGAGCCAGCTGGTGACAGGACAATAGCGCTGCAGACACACGAAGTCTGCTATCTCTTCATAGTGAATGATTAATAGAATCAACAGTTGCCAACAGTTTGCAATTGAATAATCTTATTTTCTCTAATTTCGAGCTTATTTTCAATTCTAGGTGGAAATGCTACTGAACATTAATTGTAGAGATTTTCATGCTCAATCTTTTCCACTTGAATTTTTTTGTTAAAATTGTATCTGAAGCCAGATAATTGGGAATCCGAAATCAAACTTTGCATAGATGGTGCAGTGCTCCTGAAATTTTTACAGATATGAGACTTGTGGCAGTTGATAGAGCTTATAAATGACTTTTCTAGGTATGAATTGATCAAAATCGTTGGAGCCGTTTTCTAGAAAATCTCAAAAAACCCTGTTCTTGACAACATTTTCGACATTTTAGCCGCCATCTTGAATTGCATTTGATCGAAATGTTCGTGTCGGATCCTTATAGTGAAAGGACCTTGAGTTCCAAATTTCAAGTCATTCCGTTAATTGGGAGATGAGATATCGTGTACACAGACGCACATACACTCATACACACACACACACACCACCACACACACACACACACACAACACACACACACACACACACACACACACCCCACACATATACACACACACACACACACACTACACACACACACACACCACACACACACACACACACACACACACACACATACATACACACACACAGACCAACACCAAAAATCATGATTTTGGACTCAGGGAACCTTGAAACGTATAGAAAACTTGAAATTAGGGTACCTTATATTTTTTGGAAAGCAATACTTTCCTCACCTATGGTAATAGGGCAAGGAAAGTAAAAATCAGACTATAGAATTATTTATCATAAATCAGCTGACAAGTGATTACACAGATGTGTGGAGAAGCCAGTCTATTACTGTATTTGTATAAGGTCTATAGTTTCAATCAAAGACCTTGAAGAGGTATGCATCTTTAAGCTGGGTTTACACCCAAGTTATTAACAAAATGTTAATAAAATGTTAATAACTTAATCCTTATAGATTCTATTAGATTGAACGCAAGTTGACAAACACACATGTTCATCATGTGTATGATAAGTTATTTTCAATCTAATATAATCTATAAGGATTGAGTTATTAACATTTTGTTAATAAATTTGGTCTAATCCCAGCTTTAAGCTCTTTGGTTTCAATATTTTGTTTTGCAGTCATGGTATTGTTATGCGTGTCCATCAGTATCAATATTCTCACATTCGAAAAAACTAATTTAATAGGTGATTAAAAATAATCAAATGAACTAAATAATGCTGAAGAAATTATAATATTTTTGGTTGAAAAAAAAATTTTCATTAGATGGAAAGATTATCACGGAACTGGATGAATATTATATAAATTCGGGAATAGAAATATATTCTATTCATTGTTCAAATTAACATAAATATTAATAAATTATGGAATACAAATTCAAACGTGAACTGATTTTGTTAACATTTAAAACAGTTGACATCAGGTACTTGTGGATGAGAATACTGCGTGAGATCTACTGTTCACAGAACTACTAGTATAAAAGGAAAAATCTGGTGTGGTGCACTCACACAACTTTCCCTGCCGTTATGAAAATTGATCAACTGACGCTTCTCGCGCATCTCAAGTCTACTTTTCTAAGATCTGAGCCAGCTGGTGACAGGACAATAGCGCTGCAGACACACGAAGTCTGCTATCTCTTCATAGTGAATGATTTAATAGAATCAACAGTTGCCAACAGTTTGCAATTGAATAATCTTATTTTCTCTAATTTCGAGCTTATTTTCAATTCTAGGTGGAAATGCTACTGAACATTAATTGTAGAGATTTTCATGCTCAATCTTTTCCACTTGAATTTTTTTGTTAAAATTGTATCTGAAGCCAGATAATTGGGAATCCGAAATCAAACTTTGCATAGATGGTGCAGTGCTCCTGAAATTTTTACAGATATGAGACTTGTGGCAGTTGATAGAGCTTATAAATGACTTTTCTAGGTATGAATTTGATCAAAATCGTTGGAGCCGTTTTCTAGAAAATCTCAAAAAACCCTGTTCTTGACAACATTTTCGACATTTTAGCCGCCATCTTGAATTGCATTTGATCGAAATTGTTCGTGTCGGATCCTTATAGTGAAAGGACCTTGAGTTCCAAATTTCAAGTCATTCCGTTAATTGGGAGATGAGATATCGTGTACACAGACGCACATACACTCATACACACACACACACACACACACCACACACACACACACACACACACACACACCACACACACACACACACACCACACACACACACACACATACAGACCAATACCCAAAACCCAGTTTTTTGGACTCAGAGGACCTTGAAACGTATAGAAATTTAGAAATTGGGGTACCTTAATTTTTTTCGGAAAGCAATACTTCCCTTACCTATGGTAATAGGGCAAGGAAAGTAAAAATCAGACTATAGAATCATTTATCATAAATCAGCTGACAAGTTGACAAGCTGACAAGATTACACAGATGTGTGGAGAAGCCAGTCTATTACTGTGTATTTGTAAAAGGTCTATAGTTTCAATCAAAGACCTTGAAGAGGTATGCATCTTTAAGCTGGGTTTACACCAAAGTTATTAACAAAATGTTAATAACTCAATCCTTGTAGATTCTATTAGATTGAACGCAAGTTGACAAACACACATGTTCATCATGTGTATGATAAGTTATGTTCAATCTAATATAATCTATAAGGATTGAGTTATTAACATTTTGTCAATAAATTTGGTCTAATCGCAGCTTTAAGCTCTTTGGTTTCAATATTTTGTTTTGCAGTCATGGTATTATTATACGTGTCCATCAGTATCAATATTCTCACATTCGAAAAAACTAATTTAATAGGTGAATAAAAATAAACAAATGAACTAGATAATGCTGGAGAAATTATAATATTTTTGATTCTAAAAAAATCATTTTCATCAGATAGAAAGATCATCACGGAACTGGACGAATTATATCATATAAAATTCAAACGTGAACTGAGTTTGTTAACATTTAAAACTGTTGACATCTGTCTGGTATTTGTGGATGAGAATACTGCGTGAGGTCTACTGTTCACAAAACTACTAGTACTTACTTCAAAAATATTGAGCATATGCTTCATTTTCTGAATAAACGTGAGCAAAACCGTGAGCAAATCAAAGAAATAGTTTGAGCATTTGCTCAAAAGTAAAAGCTTATACTCAGAATTGTATGAATAAACTGGAGCATTCGCCGAATTTTTGAAGCAAATGCTTCGAAAATGGTTAGTCTAGTCTAGAGCAGCTTTTCACCTTTTGATCATAGTCAAATGTAAAATCAGTATCAATATTATCACATTCGAAAAAACTAATCTAATAGGTGATTAAAAATAATCAAATGAACTAAATAATGCTGAAGAAATTATAATATTTTTGATTGAAAAAAATAATTTTCATTAGATGGAAAGATTATCACGGAACTGGATGAATATTATATAAATTCTGGAATATAAATATATTCTATTCATTGTTTAAATTAAAATAAATATTAATAAATTATGGAATACAAATACAAACGTGAACTGATTTTGTTAACATTTAAAACACTTGACATCAGGTACTTGTGGATGAGAATACTGCGTGAGGTCTACTGTTCACAGAACCACTAGTATAAAAGGAAAAAGGAGCCTCCTTCATACGCCAATATTAGAGTAAAAATCAGACTATATAATTATTCATCATAAATCAGCTGACAAGTGATTACACAGATGTGTGGAGAAGCCAGTCTATAGCTGTATTTACATAAGGTCTATAGTTTCAATCAGGTACTTGTGGATGAGAATACTGCGTGAGGTCTTCTGTTCACAGAACTACTAGTAATATAGATAATAATTATTGTGGAAGGAGGGGAGAATAAATTCGATTTAAGCTAAACTGTAGTATGATTCAAATATACAAATAGTGGCAGAAAGGTGGGTTGGTGGAACCAAATCCGTGTCGTAAAGCTATAAACTAATAAACCAGGTGATTACTAAGGTCAATATTTGTTTAGCATCAAGCCCTTTTTGAAGTCAGTAGTCGCCTCATCTCGTTATCGCTTGTGAGGTGAGGCCTCTCTACCATGAAACTCAATTTCTGATCAAACATTTCACGAGAATTCAAGTTGAAATGTTGAAATGTCTCTTGAGCCAGCAGGATGTCAGGTTGAAGCAACAGTTGAAGTTTCACGTTATAATGACAGTGGATTGAAGATAGAACTGCGTTGTCGACTCCCTGCCTTGCCACTGCCTTCTATAGAGGATATCGATATATCTGATGTTATAATTAACTATTGTTTTCTCTTTTAAATAATGATGATTATTTATATATTTTCCGCCAAGAACATATATATTTTGATGGTTTGATGTTCATGATTGATATTGAATATTTTTGTTAATTAATTATATCTACACATTGTTAAAAAACCAATCTGATAACGTTGCGGAGGTAGAAAAAGATAGTGCTACCTGCAGTGTCGAATGATAGCATTAACATTGATCTCTGCGACCTTATTTATTTATTTATTTATTCAATCATTCAGAATTACACAACTTTCAGAAGAGTACGACAGGCTTATAAGCCCAAAACGGTTCCAATTCTAATTTATACATCAGTCCAAATGTAGCTAGGTTATGTGTCACTCATTCTCCTATTACACACTCAATTAACAATTCAAAACACACAAAAATTATTTTTAAATTGAAAATACTTATTGAGAGGTAAACTGATATTTCCATCCATGAATTGTTTCTTGAACCAACAACGGAATTCTCTAACAGTCCAAAGTCGCTCTAGTAAGTGCCGGTTGCACAAAAGCCGATTAAATTTTAATCGTGATCAATTTCCACGAGAACCAATTAAAGAACCGTCTTTTATAAAAAAGCCTTCTCTTATTGGTTTCCGTGGAATTAATCACGTTTAAAATTCAACCGGCTATTTAGAGAAGGCTTGTTTGAAGAGACGGTTTCTCTGATTGGTTCCCGTGGAATTAATCACGATTGAAATTTAACCGGGTTTTGTGCAACCGGCCATTAGTAGAGCGGCTTTAGACTGATAGAGACAGATAGACTTGGAGTGATCCGTGGTCTAGTGGATAGAGTGCCTGCGTAGCAGCATAATATAGAGATCCCGGGTTCAAACCCTCTCAATACCAAAAGTTTTTTAACCAGATCACTCCCGTGTTATCGGATGGGCACGTTAAACTTTCGGTCCCGGCTGAAGTATGACAGTCGTGAGGCCCATTGACGGCTTAAATTATATATTCAGGCGGTTGGACCTTCCCGCAAGGGACTCCTCACCAACAAAAGCCATACGAATTTACTTTTAGACTGATAGAGACTTTCGTTGGTTCGAGAAACAATTCAACAATGAATATTAGTTTACCTATCTATTATGAGAAACATTTTATAACTAAAAACCAATGATTTCGAGTGAAAAGTAAGAATTCCAAAGCTGAAAAATCTATAAATTTGAGTTGTGGCCAGCAGGTACCATATTCTTTAGAACCTGCTGATTAATTTTCGTTTCTCTTACTTTATGATAAGCGTCCAAGCGTCAAGTGGGTGTTTAGTATTCAAAGATAAAGATGAAAGAGATAAAAAAAAGATGGAATCTGGATTTGACAGCAAACAGAATTGAGTTTTCTTGGAAGAGAATCCAATTATTGACTAGGTTTTGTTGTGTTGAAAAGACAGAACAAAAGTAGATATTATGAAAGTGATCCAAACCTGGAAGTTAGTGGATGACATTGTTAAATAGGCCTGATATCCAGAAAAATAAAGAATAAATTGAATAATACAACTGTTTCTTATTTCACATTTTCAATTACCAAGCTTAGTGCGCTGGTCGCACCAACTCTACATCCCACTCGTGCGTTGAAGACCCTCATTATAAAACTGTTGCTCCAATTCAGTTACCTGCAAACATCGGAAAGTTATTAAATAAACACTCAAAAAACATCGGAAAGTTATTAAATAAACACTCAAAATATGTGAATATTTTCTATCTTAGTGATAATAATTTGACTTCTATGTTTGGTTTTGGAGCATCTACTTCGTGGAATAGTATATTTCGCACCTAGAGCAGTAAATGATATTTTTCCGGCTCGAAATCGGTTTTCAAGCGAGGCCCTAGGCCGAGGACTAGAAGAGATTGAGAGACGGAAAAACATTTTTGCCCGTGGTGCAAACGCTATTTTCGCCACACACAAAATAAACAATATATATGAGAATAGTTGTTTACTAAGCACTTCCGAAAGCAGAAGTGGAAGGTGATAGCTCTAGCAAATCTGAGGTAATCTGAATATCAGGAAATTGTCCAAGTATTTTATTTTTATTCTGATTTGTCTAAAAATACCTGAAAGAGATGTTCAATTATGTGGGAGATGAGTTTGATATTTTTATTCTTTCAAATGAAAATAAGATGATATATCAATAAGATATTATAAATGTTTTAATTATTGAATAATGAATATAAATAATAAAAAGTTTTTTGATCACTTTTCTTAGTTCCATGTTAGCAGCTGGAAAGGGTACACATTCCGGCCTAGGCCGGAAAGAAACCTGTTCTGACGTCAGACGAGAGTTGTCTGCAAACAATGTCTTTCAGATCTACGTAGGGACTGGAAAACAGCTGTTTCTGTGCAGTGTGGCAAAAAATAATTAATTAAGGACTGAACATTTTGTGAAGTGAAGAACTACAAGACTTAACCTATTTCGGACTATGTGTAACCTTATAAAAATTTGGGAGAGGAATAGCACAAGGTTACCTTACTTCTTCTTTCCCTATCATTTTGATATAGTTGCATCAATCAATAAATTTAATAATAAAGGATAATAACAATTACTATTTTTATTTCTTATTCTGTTTTAGCATAATAATTGCACTGAGCCAATGAACTTTAATTTAATAACCGCAGTTTTCCTGAAATGCTAGGTTAGTCGCAGTTTTGGTTCAGGAAAACGTCTATTCTCCAATCCCAATTTAATATTTTACGTGCTTCACAGTATTGGATTGTGGACACGCTTCCACATTTTAACATTGCAAGAATTTTCATGAAAATAGCATATAAAACGTAGATGGCCTCGAGTGTTTTCCGCGAATTTTCCGCGAAGCCTATTATAGGTGTCTGTCACTTTGTGGAAGAAGGGGGCTGTAGAAGAAGAAGAAGAAGAAGAACGGAGAAGAAGAACGGAGAAGAAGAAGAAGAAGAAGAAGAGAAGAAGAAGAAGAACGGAGAAGAAGAACGGAGAAGAAGAAAAAGAAGAAGAGATGTAGAGGAACTTGTGATTTTTCTAGATCAACGTCAGTGCCAGACATATTGGACAGTCTCTAATACCCATCCAGCCTTATCTCATGCATTTTTAATATTTGTTCCAATCTCTAGTCGAGAATTTGATGGAAAGGCATCCCACCCAAAAAGTGCGAGTTATACGAACGACATGAAAGAAGAATGTGATGTCTCTCTCTCTTCTTCTTCTCTTCTTCTTCTTCTCCGTTCTTCTTCTCCGTTCTTCTTCTTCTTCTTCTTCTTCTTCTTCTTCTTCTTCTTTCTTCTTCTTCTCTTCTTCTTCTCCGTTCTTCTTCTTCTCTTCTTCTTCTCCGTTCTTCTTCTTCTTCGTATCTTCTTTTTCACTCTTTGTTCTTCATCAACTTCTACACACCCTTTCACTAATCCTTGTCCTCAATCTCCTTCACCTCCTCCTTTACCACATTCCCTCCCTTCTGACTTCCCACATCTTCTCCTTCTTCATCTTCTTCTCCTTCTTCTATAGTTCCTCGACATCTCTTCTCTTTTCTCCATTCCATTCCTTCTTCACCATCACCTCATGCTCCTCTTCCTCCTCCCTGTCCTACTACACTCCCTCCTCCTCCACCTCCTTTTCCTTCTCCTACTTCTCCTCCTCTTCATCCTACACTCCCTCCAACACCTCCTCATCCTTCTTTCTCTTCCCCCCTCTTAAACCACATTATCCTTCCTTCTCCTTCTTCAACTTCTGACTCGTTCTTCTTCTCACGATTTTCTAGAGAAAGCTGAGAATAATGCAACAAAAATATTTGTGGAATATCTCAGCAATGTCTCTCCCTGTTCCAGGGATATTTTTGTGAAGCTTGGGCTATTGTTGTTCTATGTGTCGTAATTCTTTAAACCTTTTTCCTACGGATGAAATTCCTAGCTCTAAAACAATATTGATGTAGCAGATTGTTCAAGATTTTCTATAGTTTTTTTTCTGTAGTTTACAATGTTATTTGAACTGGAAATGTTCAATAATGTATAATATACAGAGTGTTTACTTACTCCTTACCAATATTCTAGGGCATTGTTCCTGGGTAAAAAACATATCTAAATATCATATATTTCAATTGTTCGGAAGTCTTCAGTTACTCTCATGCTTGACCATACGAAATTTAAACTTTGCACAATCATTTAGCACTAGATAAAGCTACAAAAAAGTTATGATCATTTATCAAATTCATAAAAAAATGGCGGCCATTTGAAATTCTGTTTCTTGAATAATTCAGAAACCGATGATTTAAAAAAAAACTTCACAATAACTTTTTTCAGTAAATTTGATTGACTATCGATTGGTACCAGATTTTTTAAGATTGGACGAATATTAACTGAGATATGGCAGCATTAGTGATAGATGATCACTGAAAGCAAACCAAGGCATGCTAATAGAGTCGCCTCAATGATGCAACAATCTCTATTTTGCATTGCATGTTAATAGTAAGCGATTGTCGGTTAATTCAAACAATTAAATAACGTTACATAACCCTCTAAATGTGGGTCACCAATCACTAAAGCCGCCATATCCCAGTTAATATTTGTCCAATCTTAAAAAATCTGGTACCATACCAATCGATAGGCAATTGAATTTACTAAAACAAGTTATTCTTGTAAAGCTTTTGTAAAACCATCGGTTTCTGAATTATTTAAAGGAACAACATTTTAAATGGCCGCCATTTTGTTTCATGAATTTGAAAAATGATCATAATTTGTTGTAGCTTTGTCTAGTTGTTATGAATGATTGTGCAAAGTTTCAATTTCGTATGGTCAACCATTATTTAGAAAATGAATAATAACTGGAAAAAGCAAAATGGCCGCTGTGGTGAGTAACTGAAGACTCCGGGAAATTTAAAGATATGCTTTTTACCCAGGAACAAGCGAAATTTCAATGATAATACAGTGAAATACAGAAGTAAACAGTGAAAAAATACTAGAAAAGTAATCATTCTACCAGAAATTCATCTGAGACATTTCTCTTTGTATTCTCCAAGAAATATATCAAGCTCAATCTCAACCCAGCCATGAAGAAAATCATACAGAAGATATGTTTCGAATAAAATTTTCAGGAAGTAAACCGTCCGTTAATTAACTCGCAACAAACGTTTGTTTGTCCATAATCATCAGTTAACACAGAGTTCAACGTTCTTAACTGAGGTCCACCCCATCCTTGAGAAATGGACTTTTCCTACAGTTACGTTGAAAAGTGGCCATTGCTGCACTGATTACAGAACGCAAAGAATCACTTTTCCGCTCTAGTGCGGGAAAAATTTTTCGCCCCACTTGGATGTAATGAGCTGGTTTACGTGCGTCATATGGAGGCCGAAAGTGATTGTTTTCTGACCAGGCCGGTAAAATTTTTACGGCCCTAGGGCTGTAAAATAACCTTGAAGTCAGCTGATTCTGATTTGATGTGAACGTGTTTACAAAATAGTTTATGAAACGGAATCAGTTTATGCTTCTAGAATTGAATAAAGTTTTTGCAATAAGATACTATCATTTTATTTGGATGAATGAAATACAAATAATGAGATATTATAAACTATTCAAATTCAATTTTCAGAGTATAATAGAATCTAACCTCAAACCTCCTAGTACAGCGTTTATCATGGAACATGGTGGATAAACGGAATCATTTTATGCTTTTAGAATTCAATAAAGTATTCTGTAATAATATACTATCATTTTATTGGATGAATAAAATACAGATAAGATATATATTATAAACTATTCAAATAATTCTATTTTCAGAGTAGGATAGAACTTCTAACCTAAACTTCCGTTGACATTCAGATTGGCCAATTTCAAGTGTGCTAAAACAGCTGATCAAAAACTTTTCATTCTTTGTGTTATCATTCAATAATCAAAACATTTATAATAATATCATCTTATTGTCATTTGGAAGAATAAAAGTATAAACTCAACCTCTTACATAATTGAACATAATCTTTTAGGTTATTTAGACAAATCAGAATAAAAAATAAAAATACTTGGACAATTTCTTGATATTCAGATTACCTCAGATTTGCTAGAGCTATGACCTTCCACTTTTGCTTTCGGAAGTGCTTATAATAGACAATTATTCTCATATATATATTGTTTATTTCCTGTGTGGCGAAAAATAACGTTCTCACCATGGGCAAAAATGTTTTTCCGGCTCTCAATCTTTTCTAGTCCTCGGCCTACGGCCTCGGACTTGAAAACCGATTTCGAGCCAGAAAAGTCCCATTTTCGGCCCTAGGTGCGAAATATATATTAACAATTTCAAAGCCAGCAATATCCCTTGAACACATTAACAAATAACACATCAGTTGTTTCATCCCTAATGAATAATAACAGCTGTTTTGACGACTTTATAAAAATCATCGAATTTCACAATTTACACAAAGGATAAGTACTCTGAAAACAATTATATATACACATGTACAGTAGTCTGATCGTAGTTTCAAATATGTTGCCGCCAATCGTCATTATGTTAGTCCCCTAAATTATTCTCGTTTGAGAATGGGGCTTACAGTTCAGTTTACTGCCTAAAAAGCAGTCGTTAGGTCATGTCAGAGGCCCTGGAATTGATCAGTTGCGACCTGAAAACTGTGACACCAGACTTGAGCCAGCCAGGTCACTCGATATTATTATTACAGTAGTTCAATGAGCAAGGAAAGTTGTGTGAGTGTACTACACCAGATTTTTTACTCTTGACTTTTGTTGCCCTAACCACTGCGACACCATACGCTTAAATATATTTCAAACAAGAATGAACAGTTGATATTGCATCAGATATACCGGTAACAGAGATATCCTCTATAGAAGGCAGTGGCAAGACAGAGACTTGGCAACACTGTTTCATATTTAAGTGTATTATATGCTGATGACACGACTATTGTTGCAACAGAACCATTGATAGAAAGAGTACAGAATAAACTTGACAATGCTCTGTCTACGGCCAGGACGTGGTATGTGGCCAATGGACTGTAATTGAATGAAGATTAAACTGAGATATGGTTTTTCTCCCTCAAAGACAAGTTAAGTAATGGCCTGATAAAACCGGTCAAACTTCTTGGACTTTATAGGACTACAAGCTGAACTGGGACACACAAATGAGCACCTTTCAAAAAATTATCTCGAATAGTCTATTTATGAGAAAAATGAGAGGCTGCGTGAATTTGGATACACTCATATTGACCTATTTGGGCTTTTTCCACTCACATTTGAGATGGTGTGCGTCTATGGGGTAATTCCGTCCATGCTAAAACAGTGTTCTTATGGCAAAAAAAGGCTCTTAGAGCTATCCTAGGACTAACACAGCGAGATTCATGCAGGCCACATTCCCTAATTTGGGTTATACTAACCCTCCATCTCTCTTCATTTATTCCAATTTAATTCACGTCAAGAAGAACTCAGAAAAAATTTCCATTCATGAAGATACCATGCATATAATACCAGGAACAGTAGGAACATTGTAGCACCACAAATAAGACTCACTAAAACTATGAGAAGCCATACTTTCCAACAGTGCAGATTGTATAATAAACTGCCTCAAACAACCAGGAATCTGCTTCCAAACAAATTTAAGAAAATTGTATACAGTTATCTGAAAAAAATGCCTTTTACTCACTTGAGGAATACTGAATACCTGAATTGAATGTATTTTATGTAATGTAGATATGCTTTATCTGTTCAATTTGTATCGATTTTCTGTTCAATTGTGTGTAGACTACTTTTTAAAAGTATGTATTATGACTTGCCTAATGCTATAATTGTAGCCTGATGGTTAATAAAATGAATCTTGAATCTTGAATTTGTCTCCTATCTCTCTCCCACTGCCATATAACGTGTACCTCACTATTGTAGCAGCCGTTTGTACGCCCACATCATGAGTTGAACAGAGAGAACACAACACAGAGAAAAGAGAAATGCGTTCAAAATAAATTCGAAAGCAAATACATGTGTTTCCACAGAAAAAAAATGATACAACAATTTTGAAGCTTTGATTATTCTGTTCCACTGTAAAAACAAAAATCAGGCTTCCGGAAAAAAACTGACATTCATTTTAATCTGACAGCATTTCTGATTAATGATGTGAATGCTTCCCATTTAACAAATGCTGAAATTTAGAGACCTCAGAGTGGATATTCTAACTATATATATATATATATATATATATATATATATATATATATATACAAAAATCAAATGTTTCTCAATGAAATATACAGGTATACAAATCAACCCAAACGTGAGTGAGAATAAAACAGAGATCGCCTGATACAATTATTGAAAGCGCGTGGGGTCTTTGATCCTGAATTGCAGTATATACAAAAAATCTCCTCTACAGTGAGGTCCACGTTTTAATGGCAGTATTTGGTTAAAATTGGTGTTGCTGTCATTGTCTATCATTCGACAAAGCAGATTGCGCTGTCCTTTTCTAGCTCCCCAACGATGCCAGATCTTTTCATTTTATCTCTTCATATCATCTTTGTGTCATTTCCTATAGTGAGGTCCACGTTATAATGGCAGTATCGATTAACATTGGTGTTGCTATTCTTGTCTATCATTCGACAAAGCAGATAGCGCTGTCCTTTTCTAGTACGTTACCAGACCGGTATTTTGTAATGTATAAATATTATCAATTGACAGAATCTTTAAACTCGGTTACGAAAATGTATATTAAATCATCAAAAAAATATTTTTTTCAACGTTTAAAATAAAATTGATATTTTCAACGAGAATGAATAAATAATATTACATCAGATATACCGGTATCAGACCTATATCTTATCCTTGATGAATTAATATATTGATTGATCAAAAAGAAGCATGAGCAACTGATATTCCGATACACCGGTATCGGCTATTCTCTAAATACAGTTTCAAGGCAGGAATCGGCAGCGCGGTCTTCTATCTTTCTCCATTGCCATCATAACGTGGACATCTCTATACAAAGGAGCCTGTAAACTATTCAAACACATTGAATACCTACTTTCAGGATACACAATTTGAAAATGATGAATTGTAGTGAAAAGAAATATTCTAAGTGAAAAACCTACCTTATTGTGTCATCACCAAATTTTTGGAAAACATAAATATAGCACAAGAATGATTGCCTTATTATTTTTTATACCAAGTTATTAGATCAGTGTCATTTGTATCGTCAAATCAAATTCAAACTCAAATTATTCATTCCTTGTACAATATTACAACTAGTAAGTGAATAAAATTAATACATTTAAAACTGTGAGATCTATAGTGAGGTTCACGTTATAATAGCAGTGTTGATAAGCAATGATATTGCTATCCTTGTCTATCATTCAACAAAGCGGATAGCGTCATCTCTTTCTCGCTATGCTCTGTTACCAGATCGGCTTTTAACAATGTAGAATTGATAATCAATTAACAAAATATTTATTATTTATGAAAATTCATTATGAAATCATTGAAAAATATAATTTCTTGCTTTAAAAAATAATATCGGGGCAGCGAGCTTCGCTCGTTATTTTTATTTATTGATAAACAGAACACAATTCTCTAAAATGATCGTGTTTATATTTCACAGCTGGCTATACGTCATGAATTTCGGGGATGCGATATTTTGATTTTTCACATATTCACTCGCTCACTCACTTTTTTACTATCCACAGCTGTTTCAGCCAAGGATGAATTATCCTTTTAATGTCGTTTAGCGAGTTTTCCCAAGGAAGAAATCTTGTTCAATCGAATCTTTATATCATAAACCTACTATGTTCCAAATTTTGTGAAAATCGTTAGAGCCGTTTTCGAGATCCGTTAAACTTAAGTAACCAGAAATAAAATAACCAGATATATAAATACAGAAATTGCTCGCTTAATGTAATAGGATAAATGATCATTTTTAATGAGAATGAACAATTAATATTACATCAATAAACTGTATCAGCTACCGTCTATAGAAGGCATTAACAAGACAGAGGATCGGTAACGTTTTTCTCCTATATTTTCATTTTCCTGCCATTATAACGTGGACCTCTTATAGTGATGTTATTTTTGTTTTAAATTTGTAGCCAGTCATTGTTGGAATACTTCAAGTGAAATGTTTCAATTAGTTAGAATGTTGTTTAATTAAGATGGTGTTCTTTGATCATCGCTCTCTCACTCACTCTCTCTTTGTGCTCTTATGTCTCTCTCTCTGTCTCTCAGTGGAGTCAAGGTTTCACTTTATTAGAACCGGGGACAACCCTTCACTAATTATTGGAACTGTCAACACAAAATATTGACTGCATTTCTGAAACAACAACGGAAAATCACTTTGGTTCTGACACTCTCTCACTCCCCCTCTTTTTCTCTCTCTTTCTTGCTCACTCTCTCAAACTCTATCTCTCTCCTTTCCTTAAGGGTTGTATGGCTGAGAGGAACTAGAGTCCGAAAATTCTTAAAATTAAATGAAATATTACGTTATAGACTTCTCTCAGCTTGTTACATGATTCTTTAGGTTAGGCTTATAGACCAAACGAGCGAATGCTCGTTCTGAAAAAAATCTGAATGAAGCCAGTTTAAAGCTATGAGAACTAACATTGGATTGATTCAATATTGGAAACATAATTATATTTATCATGCCTCTCATACGTCGGGCAGCTTCTATGAGTTCTATCTTAGCCACCTCTAATTAGGGATGTCAATCCCGGGACTGATTTCCAATCCCGGTATTTCGGGATTATCCAATATCAATCCCGGGATCCCGGGACTGATCCCGGGATTGGCAAAATCACTTTAATGCATTTTTAACCAATTCTTCCTCTTCAATTACATGTTCAGTAACAGTGTGTGGAGATGAAAAAGGCCCATTAAAGAGGGAGAGGCCTCTTATTAATTTTTTATTAAAATAAAAAAATATACTTGGGAATAATATTAAAATTGAAAATTCTATTTCTATAAATGTTTTCAAGATTATAGGAGTAACTGTTTTATTACAACATGTCCTACCTGAATTTGCTGTATCCTAGATGATAGTGAGAACTGAGGAAAGCAAGATAACTCATCAGAGTCTTTTTATGTAGACAAAAGCATTTCTATCCTACATCAGGACGGGATAGAGCTCACACTTTAATTACGTCAAATACTGTGAATTGAATTAATATCACTTAAATTAATAATATTTATAATAAAATATAATACTTTTGTAAGACCGTAACGCCATACCGACCAAACAACGCGAAAGCTGAACCACTACACTACTAATGAAATTTCGGAGAGCCAACTATAACATTTACTTCAACTAGAATTTACCTATGATAGAGAAAGAGAAGAGGAGAGGAATAATTAGACAAGAGTGAAACGTTAGTGCTTTTTTATTTCTGATTTCTGAAGTCTCTTCAAAGTTCGAAATGCATTTCAGGAAATGCCATCAGCCTATGCAAATATTGCGCCGTCTAGACTGGTAATTGTGGTGCTGTGTAAACAGAAACAAACGTTGAGGCATAACAACCAAACAACAACCATTCTGCCAATTATGCGAATTCTATTAAGCCAGAAAAGAGTAGGCTACAGTATACAATCATTATTATGTATATGAACTGTAGACTGTGCCGGTAAAATAATTAGTCAAACACTAGAACAATAAATTAGTTATAGAGGACTCATATTCATCACCATAAATAAATTCATATTGAATTGTTTTTGGAAAAATATGATTCACAATTCAGGTTTCAATCCCGAAATCCCGGGATTGACGCTGAAAAATCCCGGATTGTCAGGTATCAAAAATGGACCGGGATCCCGGATTCGGATCGGGATCCGGGATTGACATCCCTACCTCTAATACAAGGCTCCGGTCTACGATATTGCAACGTCGCAGGTAGGCCTTGATCGTTTGGTTGAAGCAAAAGACGAAGTAAAATTGCGTCACACGCATCCGTCTTATGTCGTCCGTTTTCCTTTTTTGTGCTCAAAAGCTCAGTTCTTGATATGTTTATTATTATTCAATCATTCAGAATTATACAACTTACAGAAAAGTACCACAGGCTAACTTACGCCCAAAACGGTCCAATTCTAATTTTTACAACAGTCCAAAGTAGCTAGAGGTATGTGTCACTTCAATATGAATTGTGATATGGTCATTGAGTCTGAATTGTATACGGTTGACATATATCCGGTAGATGAGTAATAATTATATCGTATTTTTTCACTGATTCAATTGGATAATGCTATATTTAACAACATAATGACAAAAATATTACTGCTAATCGCTAAATGGCTTTGCTTACAAGTAATATCTCGAGACACAGTGATTGTAATGGATTGAAATTTTGTAGATAGTATCCTTATCAACAATATTACATCTTTAATATATCATGATAGTAAATCATAATATCAACATCAAATTCTGAGAGTATCATGAGAATCAGGAAAGAAAAAAAGGTTAAATGGTGTTATATACAATCGATAAAAAAACTTGCTTATTTTCAAGTACTCGTGAGGCATTTATTGATTTGAGGGCGCTGAATCCGAATCTGAAATCACAATTTCTCTATCACCATTTTTACGCGATTTAGGTTTTGGTGGATAGTCAAAATACGGACGGTTTGATGGAAAAAGATTGCCGGCCGATACATTTTAAGTTTGACGACTTAAGCTTGAAGACCGTCCGATCCGTTTTACCGTCCAGACGCAACGACTTACATGCTCCGACTTTTGCTTGAGCAAAAGACTGAAGCTGAACTTGAGCGTCTGGACCGGGTTTCATACAAAAGTATAACAGGTTGAATGAATTCAAACGAATATTATTCCAATATGACAGATTCCTACTGTATCTACTTGAATGAGTGGAGTTGTACATTACACAGTAGCTGCTGCAGTCTAGCGGTGAAAGTTAGAAATAAATCTGTGGCCAATCAAAAAAGAGTAGGCAACGCTTGGAGGGGTTTATGGGAGTGGTCTCGTTTAGGAACTTGCTTATGATTGGTCCGTCGGTCCGTGGCTCTCTTACTCACACTCACTCTCTCCATTCCTCTATTGTCAATTCAACTCTTCTATTACGTTAATCTTTTGTCTAGCATTCTCTTCTTATCTTTCTCCTCCTCTCCTTCGCCTTCTTTCTCTTCTTCCTTAAGTTTATTCATCACTATTTCTTATTATCCTTCCCTCCTTCGTCCCTTCCATTCTTTTCATTCCTTTTCTCACCATCTCCCCTTTTTCTCTTTTATTAATTGTTTTATTACAAAAATTTAAATTTCATATTTTACCAGTAGTTATGTGAACAGTAGACCTCGCGCAGTTATGAACCACAGCCTCCTCTTATACTGTCCATCAGAGTAAATCCTGTCTGTATGTCGTGTGTGAGAGATATCAGTGTGAAAACGTCTAATGGCTGTTGGGGTTGGTGTATCAAAAATGCTAACATCACAAGCTAATCTCCTTCAAGAAATACTGGCAACAGGACAGCCCGAGTTCAAAGCAGAGAAAGGTCAAGAGACAATAGTATGTTATTTTAGTTATTAATTGCATGCAATCAATAATTCATTTAATAGTGCATAAAAATTGCATTCAGTGAGGCATGTAATTGATAGTGCTCACAGCAGCTGATTTTTCACCAAGTTACATTGAGATATTGAATTGCATGCGTCGTGGCATGCAATTTATAATCCACTCGACAGCTGATTTATGATGATTAGCTGAATTTTAATCTAATATTGGCGTATGAAGGAGGCTCCTTTTCCTTTTATATTATTCTTGAAATTCAAAATTTCCAAAAACCTTGTATATACGTCGACGCGCAATACAAAAAGGAACAAACCTGTCAAAATTTCATGAAAATCTATTGCTGCGTTTCGCTGTAAATGCGCAACATAAAAACATAAAGAGAAATGCAAAACCGTCTACTAGAATCTTGAGGTGCGTACAGATTACACGCCGCGAACATGAGCAATTCACCTTTAATCAGCTGATGCCAAGCTTTTTATAACTGTATCTTACCGTTTCTGTAAAAATGCAGATATTATCAGCTGATTAAAAGTGAATCGCTCATGTTCGCGGCGCGTATATCTGTACGCACCTTTAGACCTCACTTCGCCCGGTCAATTATTTCATATCCATTTCAGAGAGTCTACTGTTATCTGTTGAAAACCCGCCGATTTTTGTTGTAACATTAAATTATTATACTATAAATATTCAAATATCATTTAATTTTCTTCTTGATTATTAATTTTTCATGCATCATCATCCCCTTCTCCGTATCTCTATCCCTTCTCTTCCCATTCTCCTCCCACATCCCAATCTTCCATAACCCCTTTACCTCTTCTTTGCACTTTATCATTTATCATCTTCTAAATTTTACCCACTACTTAATCATCCCTCTATTGCTTTCCCTACTCTTCTCCAATAATTCCCTTATTTTCCTCAGATATCTATCTTCCATACCCTCTTCTCTCCCTTGTTCACTCTTCACAGCATAGTAAACATGTCAACACGATTTCAACTTTTATCATCTTCAAATTTTAGCCCACCTACTTAATCATCCCTCTATTGCTTTCTCTCATCTTCTCCAATTTATCCCTTATTTTCCTCATTCATCTCTCTTCCACTACCATCTTTCTCTCCCTTGTTCACTCTTCCACAGCATAGTAAACATGTCAACACGATTTCAACTTTTATCATCTTCTAAATTTTAGCCCACCTTCTTAATCATCCCTTTATTGCTTTCTCTCATCTTATCCAATAATCCCTTTTTTCCCTCATTTATCTTTCTTCCACTACCTCTTTCACTCCCTTCTTCACTCTTCCACAGCATGGTAAAATTCAACAGATTTCAACTTGTCATCTTACAAATTTCAGCCCACCTACTTAATCATCCTCTATTGCTTTCTATCATCTTCTCCAATTTATCCCTTATTTCCCTCATTTCTTTCTTCCAACCCTCTTCTCTCCCTTGTTCACTCTTCCACAGCATAGTTAACATGTCAACACGATTTCAACTTTTATCATCTTCTAAATTTCAGCCCACCTACTTAATCATCCCTCTATTGCTTTCTCTCATCTTCTCCAATTTATCCCTTATTTCCCTCATTCATCTTTCTTTCACTACCCTCTTTCTCTCCCTTGTTCACTCTTCCACAGCATAGTTAACATGTCAACACGATTTCAACTTTTATCATCTTCTAAATTTTAGCCCACCTTCTTAATCATCCATCTATTGCTTTCTCCCATCTTCTCCTATTTATCCCTTATTTCCCTCATTCATCTTTCTTCCACTACTCTATTCCTCTCCCTTGTAAACTCTTCACAGCATAGTAAACATGTCAACACGATTTCAACTTTCATCATCTTCTAAATTTTACCCCACCTACTTAATCATCCCTCTATTGCTTTCTCTCATCTTCTCCAATTCATCCCTTATTTCCCTCATTTATCTTTCTTCCACTACCTTCTTTCTCACCCTTGTTCACTCTTTCACAGCATAGTAAACATGTCAACACGATTTCAACTTTTATCATCTTCTAATTTTAGTTCCACCTACTTAATCATCCCTCTATGGCTTTCTCTCATCTTCTCCAATTAATCCCTTTTTTCCCTCATTCATCTTTTCCACTACCCTCTTTCTCTCCCTTGTTCATTCTTCCACAGCATAGTAAACATGTCAACACGATTTCAATTTTTATCATCTTCTAAATTTTACCCCACCTACTTGATCATCCCTCTATTGCTTTCTCTCATCTTCTCCAATTTATCTCTTATTTCCCTCATTTCTATCTTCCACTACTCTCTTCTCACCCTTGTAACTCTTCCACAGCATAGTAAACATGTCAACACGATTTCAACTTTTATCATTTCTAAATTTTCCCCACCTACTTGATCATCCCTCTATTGCTTTCTCTCATCTTCTCCAATTTATCCCTTTTTTCCCTCATTTATCTATCTTCCACTACCCTCTTTCTCTCCCTTGTTCACTCTTCCACAGCATAGTAAACATGTCAACACGATTTCAACTTTTATCATCTTCTAAATTTTAGCCCACCTACTTAATCATCCCTCTATTGCTTTCTCTCATCTTCTCCAATTAATCCCTTTTTTCCCTCATTTATCTATCTTCCACTACCCTCTTTCTCTCCCTTGTTCACTCTTCCACAGCATAGTAAACATGTCAACACGATTTCAACTTTTATCATCTTCTAAATTTTAGCCCACCTACTTAACCATCCCTCTACTGCTTTCTCTCCTCTTCTCCAATTTATCCCTTATTTCCCTCATTTCTTTCTTCCACTACTCTCTTTCTCACCCTTGTTCACTCTTTCACAGCATAGTAAACATGTCAACACGATTTCAACTTTTATCATCTTCTAAATTTTAGTTCCACCTACTTAATCATCCCTCTATTGCTTTCTCTCATCTTCTCCAATTAATCCCTTATTTCCCTCATTTATCTTTCTTCCACTACCCTCTTTCTCACCCTTGTTCACTCTTCCACAGCATAGTAAACATGTCAACACGATTTCAATTTTTATCATCTTCTAAATTTTACCCCACCTACTTGATCATCCCTCTATTGCTTTCTCTCATCTTCTCCAATTTATCTCTTATTTCCCTCATTTATCTATCTTCCACTACTCTCTTTCTCACCCTTGTTAACTCTTCCACAGCATAGTAAACATGTCAACACGATTTCAACTTTTATCATCTTCTAAATTTTAGCCCACCTACTTGATCATCCCTCTATTGCTTTCTCTCATCTTCTCAAATTAATCCCTTTTTTCCCTCATTTATCTATCTTCCACTACCCTCTTTCTCTCCCTTGTTCACTCTTCCACAGCATAGTCAACATGTCAACACGATTTCAACTTTTATCATCTTCTAAATTTTAGCCCACCTACTTAACCATCCCTCTACTGCTTTCTCTCCTCTTCTCCAATTTATCCCTTATTTCCCTCATTTCTCTTTCTTCCACTACTCTCTTTCTCACCCTTGTTCACTCTTCCACAGCATAGTCAACATGTCAACACGATTTCAACTTTTATCATCTCCTAAATTCTACCTCACCTACTTAACCATCCCCTATTGCTTTCTCTCCTCTTCTCCAATTTATCCCTTATTTCCCTCATTTATCTTTCTTCCACTACCCTCTTTCTCCCCCTTGTTCACTCTTCCACAACACAGTCAACATGTCAACACGATTTCAACTTTTATCATCTTCTAAATTTTACGCCACCTACTCAACCATCCCTCTACTGCTTTCTCTCCTCTTCTCCAATTTATCCCTCATTTCCCTTATTTCTCTATCTTCCACTACTCTCTTTCTCTCACCTGTTCACTCTTCCACAACATGTCAACACTATCCATCCCCTCCCAATCCTTTCCCTGCTACCTACTCCCTATAATTCTTCCCTCTTCCCCACACTACCGATCTCCCTAATCCAGCAGGAAAATATTTTAATACCACAAAAAGCTGCAATCAACAAAATGAGTCGGCTGTGGTGCAGTGGAATTCACTCAATTCTGTCAGCGTTGTTTGAATTGTAAGGATTTATGCTATTTACAGGGGACACTGACAGTGTAAAGTGAATTTCACTAGAGGAATTTCCAGCATTTGTGGGCCTGTAATTTCCGTTCTAGAAAAAAATATTCCATTCCATGTGGAGTAGACTACTTGCAGTTCATTGTTGTAATGAATCTCGGGTCCACTGTTTATTGACATGAACGTCATAGAGAACTATGAATTGCGTTTTTTTAAACCATAAATTCTCTCCCTTCTATCACCCGGATTACCTCTCAATTTAATTCCTTAAACGTTTTTCGTTTCATGTCAAATGATTTATCATGAACAAAATTATTGCAGTCTTCCTGAACCATACATTTTCTCTCATTTTTGTCCTATCAACATCCTCGTATCACCCGGATCATCTATTAATTTTAGTCATAGATGTTTTTTTCGTCCCACGTCAAACTCGTTGAGTCCATAAAAAAGATTACTCTGCACTCTACCATGAATTCTTTCCAAATTTTTATCCACTACTGAAAATTCTCTATCATGAACAACTATTGATTTTTTTGTGTAGTTGAAAAGTTGATATTGTGGTAATTATTCTTAAGGCTGTGCAAAGGCTGAAAATGAACTTTTTACTCGTGATATTTTTCAAAATTTTTCGATTTGTATATCATCAAGCTATCAAAATAAAAAAGTTTTCTCGGGAAAACATTTTTCTCTGATAATTACTTTTCGAGATATGAGCGCCAAAAGTTTAAATTTTTGGGACAGAACATTTCGAGTTCGGTAAGAGATAAATCCATAAGATTTAGAGGATAGATTCTTCATGGTATTGTTGATCTTGTGAAACCAAAATTTTCTGAAATACAATTTTTAAGATAGTTATTCAATTTACCAAAAATAACTTTTTCCTCCACCTACTGTCTAAAGTACTTACTTTATTCCCGAAACATAATACTAAAGTGTCACTTTTTCGCTCTAGGTAGTAAAAAAAGAAAAACTCCCTAGGGAGTAAAAGTGACTCCATTTAAATAACATGGGAAGCATCTCTATTGAAAAACTTACATGGGATAGGTTAGAAGGTCTAAGCTCAGATGAGAAAGCGTAATAGAGGTGTCTGTCATCGAGTCAACTGAATTCAATACCACAACCAGAAATTTGATCAACTCATGAATATATATGTTTGTATGATATTATATTCTTAATATTGGTAGACGATAAAAATTTATACAATTTTTAAATATTTTATTCTATTCAAAATACCAGCCAACAAATATTTTTGATCTGCATTCTGCAATTCAAATCTGAACCGCGTGATCTGGAGTCAGCCATTTTTGGTAGCTCAGCTGATATGATTGTACAGCTTTGGCCGATAGATAGCGCAATCAGCAGTGCCTATCAGACGACCGGTTTTTAGGTTTTAGTTTTTAGGTTATGTTGTTAGGAAACATTGTCACCAATACGTAAGTTATTAGAATGATTTAATTTGCAGTTTCTATAAAAAAATGTAGATGGAGGAAAATATTGTGTACATCACGGGCGAAAAATACTTTTTCTCCCTCAGGAAAATTGTTGCCCTCGGCTTCGCCTCGGGCTTCAAACTTTTTCCCTCAGGGAAAAAGTCGTACTTTTCACTCTAGATATACAAATAACTATAGTTGAGTTATTTTGGTAAATTAAATAACTTTTCCAAAAATTTATATTTTCAGAGAATGGCATGTATGTTTTACTAGATCAACAATACCATGAAGAATCTATCCTCAGAATCTCATGGATTTATCTCTTACCGAATTTGAAATGTTTTGTCCAAAAATTCAAACTTTAGGCGCTCATATCTCGAAAAGTAATTATCAGGAAAAATGTTTTCCTGAGAAGATTTTTTCATTTTGATAGCTTGATGATATACAAATCAAAAACTTGAAAAATATCACGAATGAAAGTTTATTTTCAGCCTTTGCACAGCCTAAGACTAAGAAATTGTCATAAAATTATCACAGATTGTCATAAAAAGACTAAGAAATTGTCAAAGACCACAGATTTTATTGATAGTTAGAAAGACCGGTTTCGGTTGTTTATCAGAGATTGACAATAATTGTGTAACAACCGAAACCGGAGAATCTGTTGTTTTTGACAATTTCTTAGTCTTTTATTCAACTATTGAATAACTTCTTCACCGTAGATTCTCTTTTGATTTTCAATCACTTACTTCCTCGTATCACTTGTATTTTTTCTTCATTCAAGTCCTTACTCGCTTTCCATTTATCGTCAAACTCATTGAAACAAAATATCTCTTTCTTTCACCATGAATTCTTTTCAAATTTTCTCATATCCACTTCTAAAAATTCTGTATCATGGACAACTATCGCATTCTTTCTCAACCATAAATTTTCTCTTAGTTTTCTCCTATTAACTCTCTTGTATCACCTGGATTTCACCCCTCATTTTTGTTCCTTGTCAGACTCATTGACTGCATAAAAAACTGGACTGCATTCTTATCCAACATGAATTCTCTCCAATTTCCATACTATATCTATTTCCATAGTTTGGAATTTCTTTCCAAATTTCCTCATAATTTCTATCCACTTCTGAAAATTCTCTATCATTAACAAATATTGATTTTTTTGTGTGGTTGAGAAGTTTTTTTTTTGTGTAGTTGAGAAATTGATATTGTGCCATATATCATAAACAGCTATTGTATTTCTCAACCATAGATTCTTTCTTAATTTTCTCCAATTAACTTCCTTGTTTCACCTGGATTATCTCTCTATTATAGTAGGTACTTCAACGTTTTAACATTTCATTTCAAACTCATTAGTGCATAAAAAACTGCACTGCAGTCTATGAATTCTATCCATCATGAAATCGTTCCCAATGTTCCACTTCTAAATATTTTGTATCATAATATACAGCTATTGCATTGTTTCTCAACCGTATATTCTCTCTTAATTTTCTCCTATTAACTTCCTTGTATTACCGGGATTTCCCCTCTTATTTTCAGCCCTTAAAAGTTTTACGTTTCTCGTCAAACTTATAAGGAGCATACATTAACGATATTGCACACTCCCTCATCATGAATTCTCTCTGAATTCCATCCCATCTATTCATATACTCTTGAAATCATCTTGAAATCCTCTCTGAATTTCATCCAATCTATTCACATACTCTTAAAAATATTTTATTATGAAAACTTTTGCATTCTTCTTAATATTCTCTTCTCTTTCTCAATTCTCTCTCAATCTATTTGAGGGTTAGGCTACGTGTAAGAGAGAACCGGCTGCGCCCTAGCTTCGCCCTCCTAGGTTTTAAATAAAGGCAGCTAATCAATCAATCTCTACAATTATTCTCGCTTAATTTTCTTTATTCACAGTTTTGCGTTACTTGTATGTTCTCTTAATTTCAGTTCTCTATTAATCAATAACTTTATTCAACTCAACACAATATACATAGGAGAAATCGAAATACAACAAATCACAATCAAAATAAATATATAATAAAATACAAAATACAAAAACAGGCTTTTTGTGTAGTTGATATTGTGGTAATTATCCAAATTAAATAAAAATACTAAGAAATAGCATAGGGAAACAATACGGGAAACAATAAGGAAACATAATAGATATCCCATGGTATAGGCCCTCTATGTCGCAACTTTTACTGTTATTTCAAGCCGATAGTCGACGTAGTTCTTTCCTGTGAAGCTTTATGACGCTGGTAGTCTCTCATATTGTGCCGTTCATACACTATTACCCGGTCAAAACAGTAAAATCGACAATAGTAAACAGTAATAGGCTTGAGATAACAGTAAAAGTTGCGACATAAACGCCCTATACCATGGGATATCTACTTACGCTATTGTTTATCTATGGAAATAGTAAAAAACCACAGATTTATTGATACTTAGAAAGACCGGTTTCGGTTGTTACAACATTGTCAATCTCTAAAAACTAAGAGAATGATACAACATTGTCAATAAACTGAAACTAAATACAAGAGCAGCAGAATTTATACTAGCAGGCGAGTACTGCTATTGGTCAAGGGCATGAGCGCCTGCCATTGGCCCAGCTAGACAGTCTCCTCCCACTTAACGGTGTCACAAAATGGCGGCTTGAGCAACAGACTCGCCATGATAACAAAATTTACTTTCAGCACAAAATAAGAACCAAGAAAACAAGTGAAAGATGATAAGACAAATTTGAATTTTATTTAAATTCAAATTTATGAGGCTTCATGGTGGGGTGTGTTGAAAAGAAAGAAAGGAGGAAAAATAACTAGCCAACAATGGTTTCCAATGTAATAGGAGGGTAGAGGGTATAAGAGTAAAGAATGAAGGGTGAAGAGGAGCGGAACAGGGAAGGATTTGAGAAGAAGGTAGGGAATAGTTATTTGTGCAACTAGTGCGCAAAGTGTCAGTTTGCTGCACCGAAAGAAACGTTTACGCCCGAGCCGTAGGCGAGGGCGGAATGGTTTCTTGATTGCAGCAGAGGAACTTTGCGCACGTATTTCACATTAAGTTTTTCCTACAGTTACCATTGAATATGAAAAGTGGGTAATTATGGGTAAAATGCCTGAAATCTATCAAATGTTTTTCTGTGTAATTTTATTATTGATAAAACCTTAATTTATTGTCAAATTGAATAAAAATGATGTCCTTGGTTATTATATATAATGAATAATAATTAGCGCGTTGTGCTTCGTTGCACCTCTGCTCATATAGCAGCCACAGCAGTCACTGTTACCAACTTCATTTTGATTTTGCTGCACTGTTGCTCCATATAACCTACTAAGTATTTTGCGTTGCAATGTTGCAAATCTGGAGTGCAGAAAAATTTTTCCCGCACTAGAGCGGAAAAGTGATTCTTTGCGTTCTGTAATCAGTGCAGCAATGGCCACTTTTCAACGTAACTGTAGGAAAAGAATATATATAAATAAGTCTATAGTCTCCGTTTTCCTTCAAACTCAATTAAGTGCATGGAAAACAACATTGCATTCCACTCTTCAAATTTTCTACCATTCACTTCTGAAAATTCTTTCTACCCTTCTACTCCAACGCTCTCCAAATTTTCTCTCACCCACTTCTTAAAATTCCCTCCATTATCCTTCACAGCAAGAACTCTCTCCGATTTTTCTCTCATCCACTTCTTAAAATTCCCTCCACCATCCCTCACCATTATGAATTCTCCCTGATTTTTCTCTAATCAACTTTTGAAAATTCCCTTCTCCATTCTTCACCAGCAAGAATTCTCTCCAATTTTTCTCTCATCCACTTTCAAAAATTCCCTTCACCATTCTCCATCATTATGAATTCTTCTTGATTCTTCCCTCATCCACTTTTGAAAATTCCCTCCACCATCCTTCACCATTATGAATTCTCTCCAATTTTTCTCTCTTCCACTTTCGAAAATTCCCTCCACCATTCTCCACCGCCATGAAGAATTCTCACCAATTTTCCTCTATCCCCTTCTAAAAATCTCTCTTCCTTGTATTCGCTCTAAATTCCATCCCTTTATCGTACCTCATTTTCCCTTCCTCTCCACAACCTTGATTTATTCTCTCTTTTCATCCTCTTCTCCACCACAAATTCCCTCGACACTTCGTCAGGAACATAATGAAAATATTCCGTTCAAAACGAGCAGAAATCATTCAAATTCCCTCGGTAATTTATTACAATGATAATGGAGATACTCCGTTCAAAAAGTGGAGGGAACCCCTAGAGTAAATGGGGTTCATTAGACAGGAACCCCTAATGATAATGAGGCTATTGTTAGCAAAAGTGGACCTCATTTGTTCAAATGGTTCTTCCTTTTTTTGAATTATTCTCCCATTTATCCAATTAGACTACTTTATACTGAGCGTTTCAAATGATTCTCCCATTTTGGTAGAGAGGTAGTGGGGAGGATATTTTTAATATTCTTTCCGAAGAATGGACATTGATATGTCCAAAGCTCCGCCAATTTATGTAGATGCATAACAATATAATTATTATCTATAGTTATTATTACAAATTGCTTTTTCATATCATATACAGTTCAATAATTATTTTCTTAGTCTATATTAGTAATTCATCTATAATTTTGCTGTATTGTAAGCTATTGTATATAAGTGTATAAGCCAGTATATATTGTAATCTACATAAATAAAGTACTCAATCAATCAATCAATCAATTCTTTCGAAATTATTCTTTCATTATTTGTATAATATTGCACCACTTTGTACTATAGTGAAGTACATCTCATAATGGCAGTGGGGAAAGAAAGATCTTAGACCAGTTATAGAATAGACACGGCCCATTGTATATTAGTACTGAGAGTCGATGAAGCCAACATGTACTGCCATATCGCCATATCGTGACGTCAGCATCGGATAAAAAACTTTTCTGCAGAGTTTGTTTACATTGTTTTCTATTTCTATTTCAGCTGGAGTTTACCATTTTCATAAATAATAATTTACTTCCATCTGAAATAGACACAATCAGCTATGATAAACAATGTAAACAAACTCTACAGAATAGTTATTTGTGCAACTAGTGCGCAAAGTGACAGTTTGCTGCACCGAAAGAAACGTTTACGCCCGAGCCGTAGGCGAGGGCGGAATGGCTTCTTGAGTGCAGCAGAGGAACTTTGCGCACGTATTTCACATTAAGTTTTTCCTACAGTTACCATTGAATATGAAAAGTGGGTAATTATGGGTAAAATTGCCTGAAATGCATCAAATGTTCTTCTGTGTAATTTTATTATTGATAAAACCTTAATCCTAAAATCCTAAAGTCCTCGTTTGTCTTGGTTATAATATCTACTTAATAATTTGCTGGTTGTGCTTCGTTGCACCTCTGCTCACTATAGCAGCCACGCAGTCACTGTTACCAACTTCATTTTGATTTTGCTGCACTGTTGCTCCATATAACTACTAAGTATTTTGCGTTGCATTTTGCAAATCTGAGTGCAGAAAAATTTTTCCCGCACTAGAGCGGAAAAGTGATTCTTTGCGTTCTGTAATCATGCAGCAATGGCCACTTTTCAACGTAACTGTAGGAAAAAGTTTTTTATTCGATGCTGACGTCACGATATGGAGATATGGCAGTAGATGTTGGCTTCAGAAGCTAGACTTCCCAGCGTGTCTATTCTGATAGCTGGTCTAGGGGAAAGATAGGAGAAAAACGTTGTCAATCCTCTGTCTTGTCAATGCCTTCTATAGACGGTAGCTGATACAGGTTTATTGATGTAATATCAACTGTTCATTCTCATTTTAAAAAATCATTCATATTTAATTAAGCAAGAAATTATATTTTTCAATAATTCCATAACTAAGATGAAAAATATTTTGTTGATTAATTATCAATTCTACATTGTTGAAAGACGATCTGGCAACAGAGCAAAGCGAGAAAGAGATAGCGCTATCCGCTTTGTTGAATGATAGACAAGGATATCAATACCATTGTCAATCAAACACTGCCATTATAACGTGGACCTCACTAACTATACCTCATACCTCATACCTCGTGAATCATAACAATACCTCACTATAGACATCAGCGCAATATTTCCTCCCTGATACTGTGGAAAAATTTTCATCAGGGACACTCGATGAAAAGTTGGTAGTAGTTATGATTTTCCCTCACTTGATAAGATAAAAAATTCCAATTCACGGTAATGACGTAATTAAATGAAGCCCCGTAATTAGGAATTTCATGAATGTTGGAATTTTCCCATCTTCCTAACGAAATGCAATAAGTATTAAATCGAATTATACTCTTCTTGCTATTCATTTATTCCAAAAAAGAATAATGAAAATGACATTGTGAAGAGGAATAATGGATTTCTTCATGATCGAAACTGAATGGAACGTTTTACATTGAAGCATCATATTTATGCATTGAATTTTCCGCGTCAAGCACCTTTCATTATTGGATTCAATATGTATTTATTTTTCGTATTTATTTATTATTGATATAATTACAAATTAAATGAATATGATCGGGATAGAACAACAGGCATAGCCCAAAACTATTCTGTTCCCAAATTTTGATAAAAAATAAAATGTCCGAAAAAAAATTCTTTCTTATTGTCTCATCGTCCAATGTGTTTTATCTTTGATTCAATAGAGAAGAGAATTTGCTGATAGTATGAGATAAGGAAACCTACATCATTATGTAAGGCTTGTCACACACCGATTAGTCAAGACAAGACTAGTAACGTTTAGTCACAATACTGTACTTCACATAGTTGCTTATGACGCTACACGCACTGATTAGTCATTGCAATTAGACATGACTCCATAAGCAACTATGCGAAGTATTGTGAGTAAACGTGACTAGTCTTATCTTGACTAATCGGTGTGTGACAAGCCTTAAGATGCATCATTATGTCTTAACATGACAAGAGGAAGATGAGGGAGAAGAAGAAAGAAGAGTTGATTTAAAGTGTTTGTAAAGGTGAGGAGAGGAGGAGAGGAGGATCCTCTACCCTCAGGATAGATAGATTGATTGATTGATTGATTGAGTACTTCATTTACTGTATGTAGATTACAATATATACTGGCTTATACACTTATATACAATAGCTTACAATACAGCAAAATTATAGATGAATTTACATAATATAGACTAAGAAATAATGATTGAACTGTATATGATATGAAAAGCAATTTGTAAATTAATAACTATAGATAATTATATTGTTATGCATCTACATAAATTGGCGGAGCTTTGGACATATCAATGTCCATTCTTCGGAAAGAATATTCAAAATATCCTCCCCACTAACTCAAAAAAAAACAGAAGAAGAAGTGAAAAAAAGTTATGCATAAGGAAACGTAAATTGAAGAAGAAGAGCAGGAGTAGGAAGTAGAGAAAGAAGAAGAAGAAGAAGAAGAAGAAGAAGAAGAAGAGAATATTGGCGGTCAGTCAATGACCACGTATAACACATTACACTATATCAAACCTTTTGAAGCGAAAGTTATTTCATGAATGGTTGCGTATCAACTGAATGGAGGCAGAGATATAGATATAGGTACAGATATGGTATAGGTTGATGTATAGGTATAGTTTTATTATAGGTATAAGGTAGTAGGTTTTATTGGTTGCGGCATTGGATGGTGTGGCAGCCTAACGACCAAACTTATGCATGTCACTTCTTCTTGTTGTTACGTTATTAGCATGTGTGCTTTTACGGGCAAACGGA
>NC_052506.1:3089015-3106670 GCF_014356525.2 Nilaparvata lugens | reverse complement strand
GCATTCTATAAACATTGATAACCTAGTTTACAAATTCCAATCAGGAATTGTGGAAGTGACAAAACTTCCACTGGAGCACTGAAGATGGTTTTTTGCAAAGACTTAAAGAGATATAGACCTACAATGCCTATGCCTTCCAATGATACTCTTACTTGAAATTGAAGGCCGTCATTGGGGTATTTAGCACGAGATATTAAATCTATATTTGTAGTACTAGAGATTTCAAAGGCATTGGTATGTATATCTTATAGGTTGCCCCCTCAATGGCAGATTTCAATTCCAAGTACGACACTAGCGCTGCATATGAGTCTATGCTCTTTAAGGTCTTCAGTTTTTTGTATCATTTTCGTTGTTCCTATTCCGGAACTAGGAGGAAACATACTCGACGTGAAGGAAAAAACATATGGTTTCATTACAGTAGAGTATGCTGTATGAGATCATATGTTTATTTGTTCTGAAAACCGCCGTTTTCCGGCTTGATTTCATGCAGGAAACAGCTGAGATTAAATGACTTTAACAAAAATAATTAAAATTAATAGAAAACATTCATGGAATCTGTATGGATCAAGGATTGAATAGATTCAAAACATCAAATTTGAAATGGATCAATGAATTGAATAATATTTACCCAGCAAAAGTCTTAAAATCGACTGGATAAATTTTCCAGCCGTGAGTCGGCAAGGTCTCAAGGCCCTAGTCATGGCTTGCAACACATTTTTCTTGAATTTTGGAGAATTTGAAAGCCAAGCCATCTCATAGAGACTTCCATGCAAGCTGCCCGTCTGGAAATAAAGTTTTCTGATAATAAAAAGAGCTTGAATAATGCAAGAGATATAAATAATAATTATGCGATAGAAAAGCTACTTTTGATATAATCAAATTGAATTAAAAATTCAAATTCAAATTCAAATGATATTTATTCACAAAAAAAGTAATACAGCAGCAGAAACATTATATAAATAGTGAATATTCCCCACAAAGACAACAAGTCTGGACAAAATATCAAAGACAACATATCCTACTTAGACTAGAATATGAATTGAAATTCGGGGAAGGAACAGTTTTGGGCTGTGCCTGTTGGTCCCTCCCTAATCATTTTAATGGACTGCGAATAAAAAATTGGCGCGCTACTACTATTTCTCATCATTTAATACACCTATGAAATGTGTTCAATAATTATGCTCACCTATACAACTGAAACCTCTAGCACCATCTACGTTAACGCTATCTACAATTCTCTTCCGAGGGTGATGCCCACATGAGCTCTAGGCTTGTGCGTGATGAGTAATGAGGCGGATGATGATGAGAGATAAATGGACAGTTTTAGGTGGGTTCCGAACCACCGGGAAGCGATTTTAAAACTCTTGAATCATATTCAGAGAAGTTGGCCCAAGCAGTCACCCTTCTAACGTAAGTGTGGGCGCATGATACTTAACTTAAGCAATAGCTATTTGCACGACCTCTGAGTCAAACCGCTCTCAATTTGAAATGATGTGTACTATTCCAAGTTTAATCCTACAGTTGATTTGTCTCCGTTCAAACCGGAATGATGTACATGGGCATAAGTGAGTTAGGATAGCTTTCATAGAAAAAATCTGATAATAAATTAATGATGATCAGATATGTTTGTAACTAGTAGTTCTGTGAACAGTATACCTCACGCAGTTTTCTCATTCACAGTATGTGTCACCTGTTCTGGTTGATTCAGTTGAATCACAATTCATAGTTGATTCATAATTCACTCTAAAAACTGTTATTTGTTTCCTCCAAGATCAAAAGCTCACTTATGTTAATAAACTCAGTTCACGTTTGAATTTGTATCCCATATGATGAGTAATCCAGTTTCGTGATAATCTTTCCATGTGATGAAAATATTTCTCAACTATTTTAAAATATTTTTTTCAATCAAGAATATTATAATTTCTTCGGCATCATTCAGTTCATTTGATCATTTTTATTTTATTTTCAATCACCTATTAAATTTGTTTTTAAAATGAGAGAATATTGATACTGACGGGCACGCATCATAAAAAAATATTGAAATAGACACGGCCAGAAATCTGTGTAATGCATGCAATGAATAACTTGTCAGCTGATTGATTATGAATAATTCTATAGTCTGATTGATCCTATCTTCAAAGTAGATGATATGTAATATAAAGTGATATCAGGGAATGGAGGAACCATACTAGAGGGTTCAACTAGAGGGTTTGATTTGGTATAAAATTACCTGATCCTGTATAATATGTCCACACCAACTGTAGACGAAAAGATCCATCAAACCAAATATTAGATACATTGAGAATTTGCATCCGAGGGTCAGTGATATCGTTGAATTGGCTGCTGTTTTAGTCTGAAAAGAGAATGATATTTAGACTTCTCTATTATTCATATAAACACCTTCTAAATCTACTCTCATGAACTATTTATTTATCTATTTAGAAATAAGCTACTTAATAATAATTAATAGTTTTATTATAGCTCCCTAGTTAATAATAATTAACTAGATAAAAGCTTAATTATTATTAAACGAAATCCAATTAAATGCTGTAATTCACCCCGAAGACTTCTGCTACTGCAAATATTGACAACAGGGTAAACACCTAGATGGAAATTCGATGAGCGCTACTATTTAAAATTTCAGCATTTGATTTGAATTTTCGTTCAATAATAATTAATAATTCATTCACGTTTCAATTTGTATCCCATATGATAATTTATCCAGTTCCGTGATAATCTTTCCATGTGATAAAAATATTTCTCAACTATTTTAAAATTAATTTTTTTCAATCAAGAATATTATAATTTCTTCGGCATTATTCAGTTCATTTAATAATTTTTATTTTATTTTCAATCACCTATTAAATTTGTTTTTCAAATGTGAGAATATTGATACTGATGGGCACGCATCATAAAAATATTGAAATAGACACGGCCAGAAATCTGTGTAATGCATGCAATGAATAATCCACTTGTCAGCTGATTGATTATGAATAATTCTATAGTCTGATTGATCCTATCTTCAAAGTAGATGAATATAATATATAGTGATATCAGGAATGGAGGAACCATATAGAGGGTTCAACTAGAGGGTTTGATTTGGTATAAAATTACCTGATCCTGTATAATATGTCCACACCACTGTAGACGAATAGCTCCATTAAACCAAAAATGAGATACATTGAGAATTTGCATCCGAGGGTCAGTGATATCGTTGAATTGGCTGCTGTTTTAGTCTGAAATGAGGGTGATATTTAGACTTCTCTATTATTCATATAAACACCTTCTAAATCTACTCTCTTGAACTATTTTTTTATTCATTAAGTAATCAGCTACTCACTTAATAATAATTCCTAGTTTTATATAGCTTCCTAGTTAATAATAATTAACTAGATATTAGCTTAATTATTATCAAACAAGAATCTAAATTAATGCTGTAGTTCACCCGACGACTTCTGATACTGCAAATATTGACAACAGGGTAAACAGCTAGATGAAATTCGATGGGCGCTACTATACAAAATTTCAGCATTTGATTTGAATTTTCGTTCAATAATAATAATTAATAATTCATTAACATTTGAATAATTGCAATATCTCATTAATTTCCATCTGTAGGATATAAGCTTCAGTATCTTCCATTCTAACAAATTATTAGGCTACTCAATATTCTATGTGAAGTGATTTTCTGATGAATTTCAACAATATTGAATGAAACTAGCTTATAAATTCAAAATCAATTCAAATTCTTTATTCAAAAAATAAATAAACAAACAAATACATCCCAAAACTATATTGTCAAAAGCACTTGTTTATTGAAACAGCTTGAGATATCAGTTTCAGTTATTACACCATTATCAATCTCTAGTTATTAAACTGGAAACTTGAGAAGCAGAGTATAATAGTATGAGTGAAGCCCTATGATTGGCCAATAGCTCTCGACCAATAAACGCTGGGCTCTACTGCCACTGGCCCAGTCAAGTCACACCCATGTATTTCAGATATGGTCATGGGAACCGTTAGAATTCAACCAATAAAAATGTAGTGTGGCGCACTCACACAACTTTTCTTGCAGTTATGAAAATTGATCACCTGACGCTAGTGTTCACGCACATCTCAAGTCTACTATTCGAAGAACAGAGCCAGCTGGTGACAGGACAATGACGCTGGAGACACACGAGGTCTGCTTTCTCTTCATAATGAATGATTAATTCAACAGTTGCCAACAGTTTGCAATTGAATAATCACATTTTCTCAAATTTCGAGCTCATTTTCAATTCTAGGAGAAAATGTTACTGAACATTAATTGTAGAGATTTTCATTCTCAATCTTTTCCACTCGATTTTTTTTGTTTAAATTGTACCTCAAGCCTGATAATTGGGAATCTAAAATCAAACTTTGCATAGTTGGAGCTCCTGAAATTTTTCAGATATGGGACTTGTGGCAGTTGATAGAGCTTATCAATGACTATTTTAGGTATAGATTTGATCAAAATCGTTGAAGCCGTTTTCGAGGAAATCGCGAAAAACCCTGTTCTTGACAACATTTTCCTTCATTTTTGCCGCCATCTTGGATTGCATTTGATCGAAATTGTTCGTGTCGGATCCTTATATTGTAAGGACCTGAAGTTCCAAATTTCAAGTCATTCCGTTAATTGAGAGATGAGATATTGTGTACACAGACGCACATACACTGACACACACACACACACACATACACACCACACACACACACACACCACACACACACAACACACACACCACACACACACACACACACATACAGACCAATACCCAAAAACCACTTTTATGGACTCAGGGGACCTTGAAACGTATAGAAATTTGGAAATTGGGGTACCTTAATTTTTTCGGAAAGCAATACTTTCCTTACCTATGGTAATAGGGCAAGGAAAGTGAAAAGCATTACTTTTTTAAAAAAGGAAATTGGTAGCTGACATGATCAAATATATAATATGCAGGCAAATGGGAGAATATACTATTTGGAAACCACTAAACACGGAAATATAATTCATTCAAGTCAAACTATAGATTCAATGCATTAATAGCATCATCACCAGTGGTTGTTTGGTTAACTGAGGAGAATAGATGAAGGAAGGGCCAAATAAATTAGGGATTTCAAATAGATGATTTATTTTATTATTAAATTATAGATTATTTTTGATAGATTATACATATCTACGTGTAAATTAGATCATCGAGAACAGACAGTCTACCCATTTTGATCATCCATTTTATGAAATATTCATAACATTACATCCTCGTGTTATATATATTTCTATCAGCATTGAATGGAACACATTCATAAACCTATCAATCACTCCAAACCAAATTCACTTTTGATTTTTAAAACTTACTCTTATCTCCGTCTACAAAACCAATCCGATTTGAATAAATTCAGAGATGTGCTACATAACTGTTTTTTCGGGTCAACTAAACTACGTTCAAGGGTTTACGCAAGATCAACCCTTACATAATCCTACTTTAATCGAAGTTTAGTCCATGTTTTGCCTCGATGAAATCGATAGCTTTAAATTTATGATGTGAGTCAATCCTGAACTTGCATCTATTACAGTTAACGATCGCCATAAAAACTATTATTAATGGATGATAATTTGTCATATGGAATTCAATGACTTTAAATCATTTGAATTCGATTAGAGATTCAAGGATTTAGTAGCGGTTTAAGGCTATACTTATGAGATCAGTGAATTAGATAACTTCTGTTGTCTAACATACTGAATTCATAAATTGTCTACGTTAGTGACAATGAGAAGATATTATGCTAGAACTCACAATTTTCCTGGTTTTATTCAAATGGTACATCAGCTGTCAATCAAAGCTTTGTTATACAATCAGCAGACATTCAAATTCAGTCAAATTTTTAGTACCTACCTTTCTTATCCTTGTCACGATGTATATCGTAACTAGAGAAAGGAATTGAATTTAGGGCTCATTTATTCGACGCTCGGCTATCTTTCATAGAATCTGAGGGGTCAACGTTCAAGCCAGCCACTGGCCTACCGCTCAGCGATGCTGCGCATCCTCTCTCCCCTCCCTCTCGGTCACTGAGGGAGGCTCGAGAAAGGCCAGCAGGAGGCAGTCGAGTTCGGAGAGCCAAGTCGAGCGGTCGAGAGAGGTGAGAAGGAAGCAGCGAGCAGCTAGCAACGTCACAGTACACCCGTACTACGTGAACTCCGATTTCTTCAGCGACCGAGAGTTGTGTCGAGGCTAAAAGTTGATTAGCCTCTCACACAGTGAACTCCACTGCTCTACACTCGTTTGGGCGAGTGTTAAACGACACTTAACCTGTTTGGACGACGGGTTGCCAGTTTCGACCAACGACAACACGTCAGGTTTGGTCGAAACCTGACTCCCCATTGGTAGGCCACCAGTGGGGCATCGAGGCGAGAGAGGACGTCTAGGAAGGCCAGGAAAAGCCTTTCCCGCAACTCCGCGGACGATCCGGACCCCAGGAGGACAGCTAGTGCCCGGCCAGTAGGACTTAGGAAAGTCCAGAGTGCTGGCCGCCGCAGCGCGCTGGTCCAGTGCGGGATCGCAAGAGGAGTCTAGGAAGGCCAGGAAAAGCCTTTCCCGCAACTCCGCGGACGATCCGGACCCCAGGAGGACAGCTAGTGCCCGGCCAGTAGGACTTAGGAAAGTCCAGAGTGCTGGCCGCCGCAGCGCGCTGGTCCAGTGCGGGATCGCAAGAGGACGTCTAGGAAGGCCAGGAAAAGCCTTTCCCGCAACTCCGCGGACGATCCGGACCAAGGAGGACAGCTAGTGCCCGGCCAGTAGGACTTAGGAAAGTCTAGAGTGCTGGCCGCCGCAGCGCAGTAGTCCGGTGCGGATCGCAAGAGGACGTCTAGGAAGGCAGGAAAAGCCTTTCCCGCAACTCCGCGGACGATCCGGACCCCAGGAGGACAGCTAGTGCCCGGCCAGTAGGACTTAGGAAAGTCCAGAGTGCTGGCCGCCGCAGCGCGCTGGTCCAGTGCGGGATCGCAAGAGGACGTCTAGGAAGGCCAGGAAAAGCCTTCCCGCAACTCCGCGGACGATCCGGACCCCAGGAGGACAGCTAGTGCCCGGCCAGTAGGACTTAGGAAGTCCAGAGTGCTGGCCGCCGCAGCGCGCTGGTCCAGTGCGGGATCGCAAGAGGACGTCTAGGAAGGCCAGGAAAAGCCTTCCCGCAACTCCGCGGACGATCCGGACCCAAGGAGGACAGCTAGTGCCCGGCCAGTAGGACTTAGGAAAGTCTAGAGTGCTGGCCGCCGCAGCGCAGTAGTCCGGTGCGGGATCGCAAGAGGACGTCTAGGAAGGCCAGGAAAAGCCTTTCCCGCAACTCCGCGGACGATCCGGACCCCAGGAGGACAGCTAGTGCCCGGCCAGTAGGACTTAGGAAAGTCCAGAGTGCTGGCCGCCGCAGCGCGCTGGTCCAGTGCGGGATCGCAAGAGGACGTCTAGGAAGGCCAGGAAAAGCCTTTCCCGCAACTCCGCGGACGATCCGGACCCAAGGAGGACAGCTAGTGCCCGGCCAGTAGGACTTAGGAAAGTATAGAGTGCTGGCCGCCGCAGCGCAGTAGTCCGGTGCGGGATCGCAAGAGGAGTCTAGGAAGGCCAGGAAAAGCCTTTCCCGCAACTCCGCGGACGATCCGGACCCCAGGAGGACAGCTGGTGCCCGGCCAGTAGGACTTAGGAAAGTCCAGAGTGCTGGCCGCCGCAGCGCGCTGGTCCAGTGCGGGATCGCAAGAGGACGTCTAGGAAGGCTAGGAAAAGCCCTTCCCGCAACTCCGCGGCCGATCCGGACCCCAGGAGGACAGCTAGTGCCCGGCCAGTAGGACTTAGGAAAGTCCAGAGTGCTGGCCGCCGCAGCGCGCTGGTCCAGTGCGGATCGCAAGAGGACGTCTAGGAAGGCCAGGAAAAGCCTTTCCCGCAACTCCGCGGACGATCCGGACCCAAGGAGGACAGCTAGTGCCCGGCCAGTAGGACTTAGGAAAGTCTAGAGTGCTGGCCGCCGCAGCGCAGTAGTCCGGTGCGGGATCGCAAGAGGACGTCTAGGAAGGCCAGGAAAAGCCTTTCCCGCAACTCCGCGGACGATCCGGACCCCAGGAGGACAGCTAGTGCCCGGCCAGTAGGACTTAGGAAAGTCAGAGTGCTGGCCGCCGCAGCGCAGTGGTCCAGTGCGGGATCGCAAGAGGACGTCTAGGAAGGCCAGGAAAAGCCTTCCCGCAACTCCGCGGACGATCCGGACCCCAGGAGGACAGCTAGTGCCCGGCCAGTAGGACTTAGGAAAGTCCAGAGTGCTGGCCGCCGCAGCGCGCTGGTCCAGTGCGGGATCGCAAGAGGACGTCTAGGAAGGCCAGGAAAAGCCTTTCCCGCAACTCCGCGGACGATCCGGACCAGGAGGACAGCTAGTGCCCGGCCAGTAGGACTTAGGAAAGTCTAGAGTGCTGGCCGCCGCAGCGCAGTAGTCCAGTGCGGGATCGCAAGAGGACGTCTAGGAAGGCAGGAAAAGCCTTTCCCGCAACTCCGCGGACGATCCGGACCCCAGGAGGACAGCTAGTGCCCGGCCAGTAGGACTTAGGAAAGTCCAGAGTGCTGGCCGCCGCAGCGCGCTGGTCCAGTGCGGGATCGCAAGAGGACGTCTAGGAAGGCCAGGAAAAGCCTTTCCCGCAACTCCGCGGACGATCCGGGCCCCAGGAGGACAGCTAGTGCCCGGCCAGTAGGACTTAGGAAAGTCTAGAGTGCTGGCCGCCGCAGCGCAGTAGTCCGGTGCGGGATCGCAAGAGGACGTCTAGGAAGGCCGGAAAAGCCTTTCCCGCAACTCCGCGGACGATCCGGACCCCAGGAGACAGCTAGTGCCCGGCCAGTAGGACTTAGGAAAGTCCAGAGTGCTGGCCGCCGCAGCGCGCTGGTCCAGTGCGGGATCGCAAGAGGACGTCTAGGAAGGCCAGGAAAAGCCTTTCCCGCAACTCCGCGGACGATCCGGACCCCAGGAGGACAGCTAGTGCCCGGCCAGTAGGACTTAGGAAGTCCAGAGTGCTGGCCGCCGCAGCGCGCTGGTCCAGTGCGGGATCGCAGAGGACGTCTAGGAAGGCCAGGAAAAGCCTTTCCCGCAACTCCGCGGACGATCCGGACCCCAGGAGGGCAGCTAGTGCCCGCCAGTAGGACTTAGGAAAGTCCAGAGTGCTGGCCGCCGCAGCGCAGTAGTCCAGTGCGGGATCGCAAGAGGACGTCTAGGAAGCCAGGAAAAGCCTTTCCCGCAACTCCGCGGCCGATCCGGACCCCGGGAGGACAGCTAGTGCCCGCCAGTAGGACTTAGGAAAGTCTAGAGTACTGGCCGCCGCAGCGCACCGGTCCAGTGCGGGATCACAAGAGGACCTCTGGGAAGGCCAGGGAAAGCCTTTACCAGAGCCCCGCAACCAACCCGGACCCCGGGAAGACACCCGTGCCCGAGGACTAGGACTCAGTCCCGACACGAAGCCTTTTCTCACGACTAACACTGCAAGGTTCCTGTTCCCTTCTTTCCGCGACCACCCTGTTTGGCAGTGCGAAAGCACGGCCCCTCTTTCCTAAAAGAGGGAAACATTTCTCCAAAGCACTCAAAACCCAAGCATTCAACCCCCAACCCGAGCGAGGGTGGTTGACGGACGCCCCACCAAGACTCCCGTCCCCTGCCGCGGCCCTCCCCAGTCGCCGACTGAGTTTAGCCGCCCAGAGCGACACTGGAATTCTGATAGAGACAGGTGTGGGCAAAAATCTACTCAGAAGATGGCACACGAACGTGGGGCCCAAGGCAGGAGGAGTAAAGCAGCAATGAGTGCAGAAGAGAAATGTATTCGCGCCGGAGAAGACAGGAGGCGCGAGAGGATAACAGCGATCCAGGAGTGTCCTGGATTTACAAACTCCACCGGAATGAAGCAGTGGATCTAGCAGCATCAGCAGGGCTACCTACAACAGGTACCATGGCAGAGCTCAGGAGAGCTCTTGTCGAAAACCACCGGAGGACAATGGTGGAGGCCGCCGTCTAAACAGGATCGGTGGCGGAGCTGGCACAGGTCAGGAGAGGAAGGAGCTGCAGCTTTGTGGCCACCAGTCGCGGAGGCCACTGCATGTTCCAGACTGGAAGAATACCCAAGGAGACATCTCCAGAGTTTGATGGAGACTCCAGCAACTCCTGGGTTTACAGAGTGCACGATCAGAGCTTGATTGATCTAATACTCGACTCAGTGCTGACGGATAGCACAAGTACGAGCCTGAGGAGGGCTCTACTGGAGCAACGACAGCGGATTGTTGCGATGCTCCCCGTTCTGGATAATGGGGAGGAGGCGCTTTGTCGAAGAGCGCGAAGGCCAGCACCAGTTAGCGAGGATGCAGAGCCTGCGCTAGTGAGGCCGGAGATGCCGGGGAGGCATAATAACATGCCTAGGCATGTGTTGAGGTCACCTACCAGGTCAGCGGTGCCTGCTACATCCTGTATGGACCCGGGTGCCGTGTGTGACAAGGTTCGAGGGTGGCGGCTCTCATACGATGGGAGTGGAGATGCTCCAAGTTTTATGGAGCGGCTCGAGGAGCTGCAACAAGCATATGGCTTGTCTGGCAGACAGTTATTTCCAGCGCTACCTGAAATGTTAGCGGGGAAATGTTCCTTATGGATGAGGAATAGGAGAGAACAGTGGAGACACTGGGACGATTTCCTGAGAGACTTTCGGTCTCGTTACTATCCACCTACTTATGTGGAGGATCTTGAGAATGAAATTCTCGACAGGCGGCAGAAAGAAGGCGAGCTCATAGACGACTATGTTGAGGAGCTGCTAACGCTGATGAGAGAAGAGGTGGTTTTTCAGAGAGTAGCCAGGTACAGAGATTGTACAAAAATCTTTACCACGCTACAAGCTCTACATCAGGGAGGCTGAAGTGTACACCACCGACGACTTGCTACACTTAGCGAGGCGATATGAACGAATTAAGTTCGAGGAGAAGAGTGCTCAACAGAGACAACGAGCTGTGAAGCAGGAGGAGGTGAGGAAGCAGACCAAGCCTCGACAGAGACTACTACTACACAGCGTCGGAGTGAACAACCTCCAGAAGGCCCCCATGTTTGGCAGTGCAAGAAGGTGGGACACTGGAGATCAGAGTGTCCGGAGGTTTCACTCTGCTCAAAGTGCGGGAAGCCACGACCAAATTGTTCCTGTGAGAGAGAGCAGAAGAAGACTTCTGATAAAACAGCTGTGGTTAAAACGAGGCTTCAAATCCGCTGGAGCCGAGCTCCAGGATGACAGCCGTCTCTTCACTACAGTGGAAATAGGAGACAGACAGTATAGTGCTCTTCTCGACACCGGAGCAGAGTCCAACTATTTAGCTCTAAAGCTTTTAATAGTTTGGAAGCAGTGGAACGAGAGCCTGTGCAGCGCGGCGCTGTTATGGCTAACGGAGCGGCTGCACACTGCGAGGTGGTGTTATAACAACCTGAAAATTGGCAGAGTATCCCTATCAACAACACTCACAATAATGGATGGGCTTTCTCCAGATGTTCTGCTTGGTATGGAGTTTCTTCGTGAGCACCGGGTGAAAATAGACCCCTATTCCCGGTCAGTGGAATGGGATCCTCATCTCGTCAAAAAGCACATTGGAGACGATATTTCCACCCCAAAAGTGGAAAAGGAGCTGTCAACTCGAGGCTGGCTACTGTTAAAACCCAGCCTGACATAGGGAGGTCAAGGAAGCCACCTGGAATTATTCCTGTGAAGAAGCAGGAGAAGAGAAATTTCCATTCCAGTCCGAACACGTAGGAGCCGTGTGGAAGACGGAAAAGAGGAATTTCTTTCTCAGAAAATTTCTCCAGCCCGTGGAAAGTTCATTTGCTGGCACTGTAAACGAGCTGGGCACTGGAGGTTCAACTGTCCGGAAAAGCGGTACCGGAGGCGGAAGAAGGAGGATTATTTTCAGCAAGGAGCTGGAGATAATCGTCGAGCAGTGCAGTCTAGAAGACTGCCGGTGATGGAAACTACACTCAAAGTAGTTTCAGGTATTGGAGACAAGAATTATAATGCCAACCGGTATTATAATTGGAAAAAGAGGACGATGAAGGTGAACTCTGGACAGCTAGTCTACAGGAAGGAGTGTCACCTGTCCTCGGTGCTAATCAGCTTGTCGCGAAGTTAGCACCAGAATTTTCTGGCCCATATGAGGTCGAGGAAATGTGAGTGCCGGTAAGAGGGTTACTGTGCACGAGAAGGGCCCCAAGCTCCAGCCACACCTGCCCGAGGATGAGGAAGAGGATGGTGATGGAGCAGTTGCGGAAAAGGTGGACGGAATTCGAGCGGATGGACAGCAGGAGGCCGAGCGAGTCTATAGAGGGTCGCTGCCTATCCGGAGGATGGGATACCAGAGAGGTGTCACGCGCCGCCAATAAGGAGGTAAGAGGCGAGAAGGGTGAATATCATAGAAGTTCAATCATATCACAGCTTAGAGCTATTTTTGATTCATAAATTGTCCCATTTAAAATGAGGAAATTAAATTTTGTTGTCAAGACAAAATTGCATAGAAATTGAAGAAAATTAATTCAGAATTATTAGCACGAATTTATTAGCCGAATTTTGAAAATTAATAGCATTAGCACGATTCCGAAAATAATGAAAATATTAAAAGGCTGACATATTATTGTTATTGAAAGAAATTGGTCAATAGTTTATTAAAAGAAACAGCATATTCCGTTTAATTTTTCTCATGAAATGGAGTTCTACTTAAACTAAATGGCAACTCAACCATTACAGTTTAATTATTATAATCGGTCATAAAGCACTGGCTGAATTAGATGGAGAAAATTATTATTGACAAATTAATGCGTTTCTTTTGATCTGAAGGCAATCCCAATAATTTCAGATTGAAATTTATTTATAATATTAAGATGTGACCAAGCAAGGATAATCAAGAAAATTTTCTACAGTCTATGACTAGTTAATAACAGCTAAAATCGATTCCAACTAGACTAAATTGTCTTGATCGGTATGTTACCGATATTGTTGTAACCAGGTACAGGTTAACAAACAAAACTTGCAGTAGCTTGTTTTCTACTTGCCATAAATAGTTGATGGCGAAATGAGTGGATAGAGAATATTAGAAAATATTATAGATCAGTTGATCTGACTAATATTTTAACCATGAGGTAATGGTTATAATAATTGAAATCATTTAATGAAGCTGGTGGTAATTGCTTTAATCCGTGTAAAGTGTTACGATGCAGTTAATTAACAGACGTTATTATACTGTGGGATGAAAGTGAATTACGTTGCAATTAATTATTCATGTGGAATGAATAAATTGCGTTTGATTGTGAGTCGAGATGTACTACAATCGTGGGCTTTAGCTTCAATTATGATTTAAATTTTCTAATATTTCACTTGAAAATAAAGTCGGAGGACTTACTATAAATTGGAATGAAATATTATTATTTCAATTAGAATTAATTCTATGTTGGATGGAAAAGTTATTTGTGCTGTGCTGTACAGATAAGATAAACATTATCTCAACTGGCTAACTGCTATCGCCAAGCTTCTTGTCTGTAGAGAATTACTTCTCCTTTTCAATAACAATTTATAAAATAGAATTCATGTGAATTCTAGTTTTTCCAGATATCCTACTGTTATTGAGTCAGTCTGAGTTTGATCGTGCTGTTGTTAGTTTTGGAATTAGATCACGTCTCGAGAGTGAATCTAATTCTTACTCAGCCTACCATCATGAGTTATTATTGACGGTGTATTGATTCATTCAATTATTACTATTTGTGCTGATTGTTGTGATTATTTTTCGGAAAATCAATATTTACTGAGTGTGAATTAATTAACAGCTTGTGGTGTCATTTACACGCCTGGTGTGAATAATTACTTGAAAAAGTAAATTAAGATTTATTTCGGGGTGAAATAAGTCTTGGAGTGAGAGAGAGATGAGCAATAAATGTTCACTGATTGTGAATTAATTAGCAGATTTTGTCTGTTATAATAAAACACTGTCATTTATATCCAATGGATGGTTACTTTGCATAAGTAAATCATGTGATTGATTTCATTATTGAAATGAACAGTGAGAGTGGAATATTGAGTTGAAATTTATAGCTCCGATTTTATTATTGTGATATAGTGAGAAGGCTGAGATCCTCATAACAGATCGAAAATGAATTATTATTTCGACCACATTTAATTGTGATATAAAATCGAAATATGTGGTGTAACATCACAATTAGTGGCTTCATGTCAACCATATAATTCAGTATTCTACATCATATTGTCATCTCTCATCTTTTATTGTGAACAATAAGTTGCCGATACACTGAACTATCTGAGGGTATCAATCACTCTGACACTTGGTGGTTTTCCTGGATTCCAATTCGCCTCTATCAACTTCTGCCTCCTGTGAAGTGGTACATTGTTGTGTATCACGTTTCTTCTTGAGGATGGGGACTGCAACTTGAGTCTACTTCCTCGACGAGCTCCTGGAATTATTGGAGCTGTATCTCAGCTGACTATTGCTGAGACCACAACGAGTTCCTAGTCGTGTTGGAGATTCATCCTAGCTGTCTGATGCTGGAAGGAAAGGCAGTGTGGGAACACGGCCATGCAGGGCGAAAGCCCGGCACATGCAGTGCGCAAGCACGGCGAAGCAAGGCGTGTGAAAACACGCCATGCAGGGCGAAGCCCGGCACATGCAGTGCGCAAGCACGGCGAGCAAGGCAGTGTGAAAACACGGCCATGCAGGGGAAAGCCCGGCACAGCAGTGTGCAGTGCGCAAGCACGGCGAAGCAAGGCAGTGTGAGAACACGGCCATGCAGGCGAAAGCCCGGCACTGCAGTGCGCAGCACGGCGAAGCAAGGCAGTGTGAAAACACGGCCATGCAGGGCGAAAGCCCAGCACATGCAGTGCGAGAGCACGGCGACTCATTGCAGTGCGGAAGCACGGCGTTTCCCTTGCAATGTTATTTGGTTCCAGAACCTGTCTGAGGTGTTGTTCACCTCGTTTTTTGTGTTACCCGCCCCTCCTGGCAGTGCGAGAGCACCGCAACTCTCATCTGCAGTGCGGAAGCACGGCGTCCTCGGCAGTGTGGAAACACGGCAACTCTGCAGTGCGGGAGCACGGCGTCCTTTTCGCGATGCGAAAGCATGCGTTCCTGGCAGTGCGGAAGCACGGCGCCCCGGGCAGTGCGAAAGCACGCGTTCCTTTTGCAGTGCGCAAGCACCGCGTCCTTATTTTTGCAGTGTGAGAAGCACGGCGACTCATTGCAGTGCGGAAGCACGGCGTTTCCCTTGCAATGTTATTTAGGTTCTCAGAACCGTCTGAGGTGTTGTTCACCTCGTTTTTTTTGTGTTACCCGCCCTTCCTGGCAGTGCGAGAGCACCGCGACTCTCATCTGCAGTGCGGAAGCACGGCGTCCCCGGCAGTGTGGAAACACGGCAACTCTGCAGTGCGGGAGCACGCGTCCTTTTCGCGATGTGGTAGCATAGCATTCCTGGCAGTGCGGAAGCACGGCGCTCCGGGCAGTGCGAAAGCACGGCATTCCTTTGGCAGTGCGAAAGCACCGCGTCCTTATTTTTGCAGTGCAAAAGCACGGCGCTTCTTGCAGTGCGAAAGCACGGCGTCCCCCATCGCAGTGCGCAAGCAGGCATGCAGGGCGAAAGCCCGGCCCGCAGGGCGAAAGCCCGGCAAAGGTAGTGCGCGAGCTGACCAAGGCAGTGTGGGAACACGGCAGCCAGATTGCGAGCTCGTCCGAACGTCGTGCGCAAGCATGACACATCGGTCAGTGAGTGTCTGGATTGTCATACGCGACGCACACCTTCGCGGTGTGGGAACACCGCGGCAGTGTGAAAACACGGCACGCAGTGCACAAGCACGGCCCGCAGGGCGAAAGCCCGGCGATTTGTTTCTGTGTTTGTGTGTTTCTGTGTTTTTTGTGTTTCTGTGTTTTTGTGTTTCTGTGTTTTTTGTGTTTCTGTGTTTTTGTTGTGTTTTGTGTACCCTGTGTTGTCCCTCCTGGCAGTGCGAGAGCACCGGACTCTTACCTGCAGTGCGACAGCACGGCGTCCTTTTGCAGTGGAAAACACGGCGACTCGGCAGTGCGAAAGCACGGCGTCCATTTATGTACAGTGCGAAGCACGACACTTCCCGGCAGTGTCCTGCAAGTGTGACACGGCGCTCCCCGGCAGTGCGAAAGCACGGCGCTCTCACCTGCAGTGCGGAAGCACGGCGTCCTGGGCAGTGCGGAAGCACGGCGACTCGGCAGTGCGAAAGCACCGCGTCCTTATTTTTGCAGTGCGAGAGCACGGCGACTCATTGCAGTGCGGAAGCACGGCGTTCCCTTGCAATGCTACTTAGGTTCTCAGAACCTGTCTGAGGTGTGTCACCTCGTTTTTTTTGTGTTACCCGCCCTTCCTGGCAGTGCGAGAGCACGGCGCTCTCATCTGCAGTGCGGAAGCACGGCGTCCTCGGCAGTGTGGAAACACGGCAACTCTGCAGTGCGGGAGCACGGCGTCCTTTTCGCGATGCGAAAGCATGGTGTTCTGGCAGTGCGGAAGCACGGCGCCCCGGGCAGTGCGAAAGCACGGCATTCCTTTTGCAGTGCGAAAGCACCGCGTCCTTATTTTTGCAGTGCGAAAGCACGGCGTTTCTTGCAGTGCGAAAGCATGGCGTCCCCCCATCGCAGTGCGGAAGCACGGCGGCCTCTTGCAGTGTGCAAACACGGCGTCCCCCATTGCAGTGCGGAAGCACGGCGGTACTTTGCAGTGCGAAAGCACGGCGTTTATCGCAGTGCGGAAGCACGGCGGCCTCTTGCAGTGTGCAAACACGGTGTCCCCCATTGCAGTGCGGAGCACGGCGGTCCTTTGCAGTGCGAAAGCACGGCGCTTCTTGCAGTGCGGAAGCACGGCGTCCCCCATCGCAGTGCGGAAGCACGGCGGCCTCTTGCAGTGTGCAAACACGGCGTCCCCCATTGCAGTGCGGAAGCACGGCGGTCCTTTGCAGTGCGAAAGCACGGCGTTTCTTGCAGTGCGAAAGCACGGCGTCCCCCATCGCAGTGCGGAGCACGGCGGTCTCTTGTAGTGTGCGAACACGGCGTCTCAACGCAGTGCGAAAGCACGGTGCAGATCTTCAAGATCTTCTCTGAAGCTAGGCCTAGGATCTGGCCGGGTAGCTTGCTCATTTCTTCGGATGGTGCCGACGCATCACCACCGGTTGGCGAGGAACCAACCTGGCGCCCAGTTTATGTTCGGTCTATGTTGACCGGCGGAGAGGCGGCAGAATGTACTCAGGCATTTGGGACATTCTGTCTGCCGTTTACCCCTTCCATCCTCACCCCCCTCTCCTCCCCCTCTCTTTCCCCCCCCTTCCCTTAGTAGGAACAGTGTGTCACGATGTATATCGTAACTAGAGAAAGGAATTGAATTTAGGGCTCATTTATTCGACGCTCGGCTATCTTTCATAGAATCTGAGGGGTCAACGTTCAAGCCAGCCACTGGCCTACCGCTCAGCGATGCTGCGCATCCTCTCTCCCCTCCCTCTCGGTCACTGAGGGAGGCTCGAGAAAGGCCAGGAGAAGGCAGTCGAGTTCGGAGAGCCAGGTCGAGCGGTCGAGAGAGGTGAGAAGGAAGCAGCGA
>NC_052506.1:3054015-3084015 GCF_014356525.2 Nilaparvata lugens | reverse complement strand
GATGCAGAAGATTTTGCAGCTTGTGTTGTAAAACATTTTGGTGGAGATCAGGCTTCAGTTGAAATGAAATTTGTGGATTTTAAAATGATCTTGTCTCTCAGATCACTTTCTACAACTGGAAATATTTGGCCTCTAGTCCCCAAAGAAAAATATCCAATTATTATTCAAGTTGCATTGAGGTTGAACGCTATGCTCAGCTCTACCTACTTGTGTAAATCATCTTTTCCAAGTATGAAATTCATAAAAAATCGATATAGGAGCAGACTGACTTATGAACATTTCTTGGACAACTGCATCAGAATGGCGGCTACAACGTCAAGAAAATACTTGATCGCCAAAAAGAGTTCCACTGCTCTCATTGAAATGTACATTTCAACTTTTGTTGTACTTTTTGCTAAGAGATAAGTGGATTTCAACACTAGAAATGTATCTTTATAGGCGATAAAAGATTCTTTCTTTATTCTAATATTCGTTGGTAGCTCACTAGAAGGTTTATAAATGCTGTTCTAGCTCACAGGCTCATCAGTTTGGCGACCACTGGTATAGGGCGTTTATGTCGCATCTTTTACTGTTATCTCAAGCCGACCACTGTTGATTATTGTCGAATTTTACTGTTTTGTTGGGGTGAGAGTGTATGAACGGCACAATATGAGAGACTACCAGTGTCATAAAGCTTCACAGGAAAGAACTACGTGGACTATAAGCTTGAGTTAACAGTAAAAATTGCGACATAAACGCCCTATACCATGGGATATCTACTTATGCTATTGTTTCTCTATGGTTAAACTTAAACTAAATGACACAAGAGCAACAGAATTTATACTAGTAGGCGAGTACTGCTATTGGTCAAGGGCATGAACGCCTGCCATTGGCCCAGCTAGCCAGTCTCCTCCTACTCAACGGTGTGACAAAATGGCGGCTTAAGCAACAGACTCGCCATGATTACAAAATTTACTTTCAGTACAAAATAAGAACCAAGAAAACAAGTTAAAGATAATAAAACAAATATGTTAATGGAAAAACTATTGACCAATGTATGCTTACAATGTTATGATAAAACTAAATTCGTAGTGTTGTATCGGTTGAGATGAATCTGGTAATTTAAACTGACAATGGTGTAATAACCGAAACCGGTCTTTCCAAGTATCAATAAATCTGTGGTTTTTTGACAATTTCTTAGTCTTTTTTATTTATTATGGATAATTACCACAATATCAACTTCTCAACCACACAAAAAGTCTAATTATTTCAATTATGGAGGAATATTTCAACATCTCTTACCATACAATCAATTTACTCACCTCAATATCCTCTGATAATCAATCAAACAATCCCTCTGCAAATCATCGACCCTCTTCTGGTATCTGCGATACAGAATCTCAGACTCTTCAATATGGTAATCACTCCTCAACAGATCTCCATTCATCAATGTATGGTTATCCATACTCCCATAGATCTCAGATACTTCAAGATTATGATCATCCTTATTTCCATAGATCTCAGAGACTTCAAAATCATGATCATTCTTATTCCCAGGAACGGTTTTAGCTGCGTTTTGGGCATAGACGGAATTGGCCGCGTTTTGGGAATATACGGAGTTGTTTGCGTTCTGGGAATATACGGTCTTGGCTGCGTTTTGGGCCAAACTGGTCATGCTGAGTTTCAGAATTTCAACCTGTGAGGAGATCATCCTGGCGAAGGCTAGAATGAGACAGTTGACACTGTAGAGAAGAGACGCACAGTAGCACATGATAACAAACTCCAGCAGGTAGACCAGCTGTTTTATGGGAGCCTGGTCTATGGATATCGGGTACCTAGTTAAACAATAAATAAATAAATCAATCAATCATCATCCAACAATTTAAACAATCAATAAATAAATCAATCAATCATCAAACCAACAATCAATCATCATTCCAGCAATTCAAACAATCAATAAATGAATCTATCATCATTCGAACAATTCAAACAATCAATAAATAAATCAATCATCATGCAAACAGTTCAAACAATCAATAAATGAATCAATCAATCGTCATTCCAACAATCAATTAATAAATAAATCAATCATCATGCCAACAATCCAAACAATCATATTAAATCAATGAAAATCAAACAATCAAATTCTGTCAAGTCAAATTTCTTATCAAAGTATCAAGGATCATGTTCTAACAATATGATTGAATGCATCAGAATTTTTCAAGTGAAATCAAGGTTGATTTATGCTTTAGTCACTTCCATTCATAGAATCATATGCAGGTTTATTTTGAGTTCTGCTAGTCGCAGAGTATAGAATGTGACTGCTACTTCTCTGCAGAGATGACTTAGTAATATTACTTATTTTTACCTGTGCTCTCTGCTACTACTATCTGAATATGATGATACTGCAAGATTCCATGAACGATGTTTGTAAGGTTTATTTACTAGTAGTTCTGTGAACAGTAGACCTCACGCAGTATTCTCATCCACAAGTGCCTGATTGAAACTTAGAATAAACTATTATGGAAATACAGCAATAGACTGGCTTTCCACAATCTGTGTAATCACTTGTCAGTGATTTATGATGAATAATTCTATAGTCTGATTTTTCTCTAATATTGGCGTGTGAAGGAGGATTTTTTAGCTTTTATATTATTATCCTTGAAATTCAAAATTTCCAATAACCTTGTATATACGTCGACGCGCAATTAAAAAAGGAACATACTGTCAAATTTCATGAAAATCTATTACCGCGTTTCGCCGTAAATGCGCAACATATAAACTTTAATATAAAACATTTAAACATAAGAGAAATGCCAAACCGTTGACTTGAATCTTAGACCTCACTTTTCTCGGTCAACAATATTAAAATTTCCATGGATGATCCAAAAAAAATATATATATTTTAGTTCCCTTCTCAATCACACGAGCAGTCGCGTGTTGTATTTTGTACCCATCCAATTTTTCAAGTGCTACGTACTCTGTTACTGTCATATTTATTAAATAATATTATTTCCACTTCTAGGAGTATTCTACTCCTATGAACATTGGGATGATTACCATTACATAGCCCATAAGGTACATCAATCAAAGTCATCAATTCTGTGTTATTGGTTCGTTTAAAGTCCCCGTATACAGTCTTTCCCTATCTTATGCACAGTGCGACTTATGCACTGTCGCGACTAAATGGCACCAAAAGACTGAACCATTGCTCGGTTGATACTGCAACTCAGTGGAGTGATGGGGGGAAAGTTTTGGAATGCAAAGGTGACTCATTCAATAGTTTTGTGAAGCAAAAAACTGACACTGTTGTACTTTTTACAACAGCGCGACAGCCGGAAGGTTAAGCACACATCAGACTTCTGAAGCTTGAAATGGCAAGCTTTTTCCTCCTTACTAAACTATTGAACTATCTTCAAACATATTAATACTATAACATCATAACGACACTAAGCTAAAAGTGGCCTATCATTTGTTATAAGATGGATGTGGAGATTGTGAATTGGAGAATTAATCCACAATTAATTGACCGAACGTAGTGAGGTCTATGTTTCAACTCGAATTGCTTTTGTCTGTCTGTATGTAACGCGATTACGCCCAAACGCGTTGATAGAATTCTATGAGATTTGACAGGAATATTCCTTTTTAAACTGCGCGTCGATGTATACACAAGGTTTTTTGAAATTTTGCAATTAAAAGATGATATGAAAAGAAAAGGAATTCCTCCATACTCTGATTTCACTATATATATCATCCACTTTGAAGATAGGATCAATCAGACTATAGAATTATTCATAATCAATCAGCTGACAAGTGGATTATTCATTTCTATAATGCAAATAGGGATGTCAGAAAACTGCGTGAGGTCTACTGTTCACAGAACTAGTAAATTAATTGATGAATTAACTAAATGAACTGATGAATGAGAGGATGAATACACAGATGTCTGGCCGTGTCTATTTCTATAAGGTAGGATTTCAATATTTTCATGATGCGTGCCCATCAGTATCAATATTCTCACATATGAAAAACAACATTTGATTGGTGATTGAAAATAGAAGAAAAATTATTAAATGAGCTGAATAATGCTGAAGAAAATATAATATTCTTGATTGGAGAAAATTAATTTTAAAATAGTTGAGAAATATTTTTATCAGATGGAAAGATTATCAAGGAACTGAATAAAATCATCATATGGGATACAAAGTCAAACGGGAAACTGAGTCTATTAACATAAGTGAGTTTTTGATCTTGGAGAAAACAAATAACAGTTTTTAAGAGTAAAATGATTCAACTGTGAATTGTGATTCAACTGAATCAACTAGAACAGGTCTATTAACATGAGTGAGTTTTTGATCTTGGAGAAAACAAATAACAGTTTTTAAGAGTAAAATGATTCAACTGTGAATCAACTGAATCAACTAGAACAGGTGACATCAGATACTTGTGGATGAGAGAACTGCGTGAGGTCCACTGTTCACAGAACCACTAGTAAATTAATGGATGAATCAACCAAATGAATGAGAGGATGAATATACCAGGATGGCATGATTTGCAGAGTGACACAGCTTGACTCCTGGAAACAGCTGAGGATTGGTAGACTGTTCCACAGACCTACAGTCGCGTAGATTATGATTATGAACAGGTTTATGTTGCCTGTTAGATTTTTCGCATAGTTTTCCAGGATTTTTAGATTGGTAGCACGGTTCTGTTGCATGCAGAGGAGGAAGTTTTCTTCGAATACCTAGAACAGGAAAAATCAATTTTGAGAAATATACAGCTCACAACTTAAAACTCAATCTTGTAAAATAATTTACCTCAAATACAAAAACAACATTATTTGTTTATCTCAACCCTAAAGAGACATACTGGGGTGTTTCACACCCCAGGGATTTTTTTCTGTTCTGCAGTTGACAATATCAAACAGATGGGAATTTTTGCTCAGTCTAAATTAGGTTTTAAGCATTGTCAACTACTCTTCACCACTTCCAGTCAGTAATAGCATTCTACAAGGTCACCAGCTCATCTTGTTCTTCGTTTGGGGTGTCTAACACCCCAGAGTGTCTTTCACGTAGGACTTTTATCAAATACTTTTTTACAAAAGATTACTTGTATTGACCCTACGAATGTGGTATGGGATGATGGATCAGATTGGAATAAATTCTATGATTCTCTACAACTTGAGGTTCAAAAGAGACGTGAGTTTTTGATGAAGTTGTCATTGGCAATGATGAAGCCATTCTTTCAAACCAGATTAGGAACTCCAACACTCAGGCGGAACATACGTACTTCTAAAATTAGTATAAATATTGATAAGCAGTGCTTTACTTTCAGTTTCTGTATGCACTTGGAACAAAAATGATTAAGAAATGATAAAGTATGGGCTAAGTACTTTTTCTCTATATTTTTCAAAGAAACGAGCAAAATTAAATTGGGGTGTTCAACACCCCAGTGTGTCTACTGTGTTAGCATAAAGTAAGTGTGTCTCTGTAGGGTTAAATGAAAAATACAAAGAAATCGTCAAAAAACCATAGATTTATTGATACTTAGAAAGACCGGTTCCGGTTGTTACACATTGTCATCTCTGATAAACTAAAACTAAATACAAGAGCAGCAGAATTTATACTAGTAGGCGAGTACTGCTATTGGTCAAGGGCATGAGCGCCTGCCATTGGCCCAGCTAGACAGTCTCCTCCCACTCAATGGTGTGACAAAATGGCTTCTTAAGCAACAGACTCGCCATGATAACAAAATTTGCTTTCAGTACAAAATAAGAACCAAGAAAACAAGTTAAAGATAATAAAACAAATGCCCTTGCATGCCCTTCTATATAGTACTAGCAGATACCCCGTGCTCCATAAAGATCTAATTAAACTTGGCAAACTGAAAACTTGAACAACTGCATTCTTGGAGAATTGATGACCTATAAACATCATCAGTGAATTGAGAAACTATATGCAAAATTTCAAGTTTATCAGTCTAGTAGTTTAGACGTGATGATGCGTCAAACGTAATTTTCCTATCCCGCACGTGTATAAGCCAGTTCTTTCCTGATTATATTATAGACTAACCGTCAGGCTCGCTTCGCTCGCCATATCCGTCTAGCCTGGGGCTACGCCCCTTCTGACCCCCGACTGGATTGTCCAAAAATGGAATCAACGGGCTCGCTTCGCTCGACCCCATTTTCCATTTCAGCATGCTTCATTCCATCAGAAAGTTAAAGTACTGAGAAAACGCTAATTTTGTGTGTATCTTTGGCGTTATTTCAAATTCCTTCTAACACAACATTATTACACCCTAGCTGAGCTTCTGTACTGATTTTGAACATTTTCTGTTCATTTGTTCTCGATAAAGCTGAGAAAAAGCAAAAAAACGCTGGACAAACGCAGATTTTGGGCGTATCTTTGGCGTTATTGCAAATTCCCTCCAGCACAACAATATTACACACCAGCTTAGCTTCTGTACTAAATTTGAACATTTTCTGTTCATTTGTTCTCGATAAAGCTGAGAAAAAGCAAAAAACGCTGGACAAACGCAGTTTTTGGGCGTATCTTTGACGTTATTTCAAATTTCTTCCAACACAACATTATTACACCCTAGCTGAGCTTCTGTACTAAATTTGAACATTTTCTGTTCATTTGTTCTCGATAAAGCTGAGAAATCATTAAAATACGCTGATTTTGGGCGTATCTTTGGATATTTTGCGCCTCTAAAGGTGCGTACAGATTTATGCGCCGCGAACATGAGCAATTCACTTTTAATCAGCTGATGCCAAGCTTTTTATATCTGTATCTTACCGTTTCTGTAAAAATACAGATATAATCAGATGATTAAAAGTGAATTGCTCATGTTCGCGGCGCGTATATCTGTACGCACCTTGAAGGGCCAACTGAACATACCCACCAAATTTCAACGTTTTTGGTCCGGTAGATTTTTAGTTCTGTGATTGAGTGAGTGAGTGAGTGAGTCAGTCAGTCAGTGAGTGAGTGCCATTCCGTTTATATATATATTATATATATTATATATATATATATATATAATATATATATATATATATATATATATATATATATATTTGTACTAGCCGTCAGGTCGCTTCGCTTGCCATATCCGACTAGCAAGGGGCTCCGCCCCCTGGACCCCCGTAAAGAATGAGATCAGCGAGCTCGCTTCGCTCGCCCATATCAGGCGATATAATATTCCCAGGAATAGCTCTGATTGAAGTAGCAGTGCCCAATCAATTTTTCCGAGGTAAATGCATTTCATCTTCAACTTCGTGCCAACCTAACAAAGTCAACCCAACTTAATGCCAACCTGACAAAATTATTAATTAGTTACCAGTTAACAACTGTTTCGAAGGTACTCTCTCTAGATTATAGTTCTATATAACATATGGTATGGACATTTTTCAATTATAATTAAGAGAATAAGAAGAATATACATGCAAAAAGACGAACTTTTTGAACCCTCAAAAACCACCCTTAGAGTTGAAATATAGCTAAAAGATTTCTTAGTGCGCATCTAAAGGGCCAACTGAACATACCTACCGAATTTGAACGTTTTTGGTCCGGTAGATTTTTAATTCTGCAATTGAGTGAATGAGTCAGTCAGTCAGTCAGTCAGTGAGTGAGTGCCATTTCGCTTTTATATAAATGTACATCTCTAATGGAAATAGAATTTATTCATTTTATTTATTGATAATTTCAACGTACCCCAAGCAAATCAGCCAACTGCCTTCGCCTCATGTAGCAATAAATAAACTTTACGGCAGACTCAAGCAGTGTGATATTAACAGACAGCTTTTCTGTCAACGTCACAAAGTCATATCGTGACGTCATCGACCCGAAGAACTCCATTATCACATAGGGAACAAACACGGACATCACAGTCACGTTTAACAGGTAAAAGTAACTGGAGCTGTTACTTTTGAGCTCGTCGTCATCATGGAGAAATGTGTCGTCATTGATATCTTTAATATTATTCTCAAAGATGTTGTCACTGATATTTTTGGACCTGTTACTTTTGGAGAAGATGTTGTCACCGATATTTTTGGAACGGTTACTTTTGGAGATTTTCTTGGATCTGTTACTTTCGAGGTCGTTGTCACCGATTCTTTTGGATGTGCTACTGTAACAGTTAGATGAGCTGATAAGCTGCCACAAACCAATCACCTTGAAGCATCGTACATCGAAAGTACTGACTACTTTCGACATTTTCTGTGGAAGAATATGAAATCCAATCAATTATTGTGGAAATAATTTAATCATCCAAATGGATAAGCATGATTTCTCTACACTAACTTAGATAAATATTATTTCTATTTGTCATGGCTTCCTCTTGTCGATACAAATAGATCGATACTTTACTATAAACTTTCCACTGGTGATATTTTTAAAGGTTTTCGATTTGTATATCATCAAGCTATCAAAATGGAAATGTTTTCTCAAGAAATTTTTTTTTCCCTATAGATACCCTGAAAAGTGACCATTTCTGCACTGATTGCAGGCCACAAAGATTCACTTTTCCGCACTAGTGCACAAAGTGAGTACTTTGCGTACTCCAGATTTGCAGCATTACAACACAAAATAATTAGTAGGCTATATGGAGGACCAGTGCAGCAAAATCAAAATTATGTTGGTAACAGTGACTGTGGTGCACGTTAAAATAATATTAAGGCAGTGGATGACAGCCACCACATGAGTGACAGCCGCCTTCATTCATTTACTACTACATTATTCAATTTTAAATAAATTGAATAATTGAATAACTTTTCATATTCAATGGTAACTGTAGGAAAAATTTAATGTGAGATACGTGCGCAAAGTTCCTCTGCTGTACTCAAGAAACCATTCCGCCCTCGCCTACGGCTCGGGCGTAAACGTTTCTTTCGGTGCAGCAAACTGTCACTTTGCGCACTAGTTGCACAAATAACCATTTCCGATCATTACGTTTTGAGATATGAGAGTCTAAATTTTAAATTTTTGGGACAGAACATTTCAAGTTAGGTAAGTGATGAATCAATGAAATTCAAAGGATAGATTCTTCATGATATTGTTGATGTATTAAACAAAAATTTCCTGAAAATATAAATTTTTGATAAAGTTTTTCAATTTACTAAAAATGACCGCAAATAACTTTTTTCGAGTTATTTTTGGTAAATCGTTTTACTAGATCAACAACATCATGAAGATCTATCCTCTAAATCACATGGATTTATCTCTTACCGAACTTGAAGTGGTCTGTCCCAAAAATTTAAACTTTAGGCGCTCATATCTCAAAAAGTAATGATCCGAAAAAAATGTTTCCTTGAGAAGCCTTCTTCATTTTGATAGCTTGATGATATACAAATCGAAAAACTTCGAAGAATATCACAAGTAGAAAGTTTATTTTTAGCATTTGCACAGCCTTAAATGGAACATTTCAAATAAAAAATTTAAAACAGTCTAAAAATTTAGTTGATAGATTGAAGTTTTGAGAAGATTCAGGTTGAGATTTAGTCTATTATAAAATCTGATTTTAATCCGAAGTCCATTTTTCCTCAGTTTTCAACACTATTACATTACTAATATACAAATAGAACAGACTATGATGTAGCGCCAAAATAAAAGGGCATCTCGTAAAACTAGAGAGAGCGTACACGTCCAAAACTCTATAGGGGTCCCAAGAGATCCAAAGAAAATACTAATTCCCATTTCTCAATTATTCCAATTTATGTAACTTTAAATTATTAGAAAATTCAGATAATCTTCATAATAATCCTATCATATTAAGCGAGCAATTTCTGTATATCTGTTTATATAGTATATCTGTATAGTGTTTACGAGTTTGTGTTTCTTGAATAGTTCCAAATTTCTTAAATAACTCAATATTATTCGTTAAAAGTGGTAATTGAGTGGAATATTTCTAATTAATTTATCAATTTAAGCAAGCTAAATTCAAATTTATAGTTTTAATGTTTATTTTGGAACAAAATTTTATAAAATTGTACACGTGAAATTCTAACCTTATCTTGGACTTTGTCACCTATAAATTTGGAAGGAAAATAGCACAAGGAATACCTTATTATTTTCTTTCAATGTTATTACATAAGTGTTATTTGCATTGTAAATAAATAAATAAATAAATAAAATAATATTTTTATATCTGGTTATCGGTTATTTATGTTCAACGGATCTCGAAAACGTCTCTAACGATTTACACGAAATCTGCAACTTAGTAGGTTTTATATAAATTCGATTGCACCAGGTCTCATGCTAGGAGACTACAAATGTCATATTTGAAGTGTCCAAAACTCAGCGGTTATCCTTATAGCTGCCATTTTGTTTTTTTCACTTAAAAATTTTTATCTCAAGAACGAAATGTTGTATTGATCTGAAATTTGGCATGAATATTTATGCTATAAAGACTCAACTATAAAAATAAAAAAAAAATTTTTCGTTGAAATTTTTCAAAATGGCGGCCATTTTAAATTTTTGATGGCGAATATCTCGAAAACCGTCCATTTTACAGAAAATTTACAAGAGACAAAAAGTTAGCAAATTTTTCACGATTCCAATGATACCTAATTTATTAAGATTGGTCGAAGAATAACAGAGAAATTAATTTTTTTCGTACTGCATGCATGACCACTTTTCACCATTTAAAGATCAATATTAATTTTTTAATTCCAGATGTATTTAAGATGAAGCTTTGAAACTCGGTATGGCTCCATATGGGCAAACAGATGATTTTACAATGGTTTTCAGATGATAATGTTTGTCTTGTAAAAGTATTGTTGTTTCATTAAAAGTAAAGAACCAGATGTAGTGCTTCCTATTTCTTAGTCTCACGTTTCCTAGGTCTTATTTCTATCTTAAATTTCCAGTTTCAATATTTTCTTACGTTGCTTCTACACAAATATTTAATTATTGTAATGGAATTTAGTTCGCTGGAGTACACCGATATTCACTTCATGTATGGAGCAGCTCTTGGCAATGCGACCGAAGCAAGAAGAATGTATGCAGCTGCATTTCCAAACCGCCGTCTCCCTTCCGACAAGGTGTTCACAAGAACTCACAATCGGCTGAGAGAAGTTGGTTCATTTGAACGGAACAGGGTAATTGCTGGTAGGCCTCGAGCAGTTCGAAATGTTGCTTTTGAAGAGGAAGTATTGCAGAAATTCGATTTCAATCCTAGAACGAGTACGAGAGCAGTTGCAAAGCAAATCAATTCAAGTGCTTCTTCTGTGTGGCGTGTACTAAACAAGGAAAGACTTCACCCCTTCCGCTTTCAAAAAGTTCACTCATTGGTTGAACGCGACTATGAGCCAAGAGTAAACTGTGCCCGTTGGTTTCTTCAGCAAGACATTATCCAACCAAATTTTCTAGAAAATGTGTTATTTACCGATGAGTCCAGCTTTACAAGAGAAGGAATCTTCAACTCTCGCAACAGTCACGTCTGGGCCTTAGACAATCCTCATGAGGTCAAAGTGCGTGGTTATCAGCATAGATTTTCGCTGAATGTTTGGACGGGTATCTTAGGTAATCGCGTGATTGGACCATACATTCTTCCTAATCGTCTGAATTCTCCCACGTACATTACTTTTTTAAGAGACATACTACCAGAACTTTTGGAAGATGTGCCTCTTGCAAACAGATATAATATTTGGTTTCAACATGATGGTGCCCCTGCTCATTTCGGAAATGTTGTTACGGACTTTCTGAACATGACCTATCGTCAGCGGTGGATTGGGCGGGGTGGACCAGTACCGTGGCCCGCACGTTCACCTGACCTCAACCCTTTAGATTTTTTTTTCTGGGGCCATATGAAAGACCTTGTTTACAGCACGCCAGTAGAAAACGAAGAAGACCTTGTGGCAAGAGTGGTTGCTGCAGCAGGTGCCATTCAAGATGATGAAAATGCTTTTATAGCAGTTCGACGGTCCATGATTGAAAGGTGCAGACTGTGTAATCAAGTTGAAGGACGGCATTTTGAGCAATTGCTGCATTAGTATCAGTGAACCGATTTGAGTGAAATTAATATTTTTCAATGTAAAATAAAATTTGGAGGAAAGTTCTTGTGTGTGGGACTGTGTCAAAATTATGACTCAGCTGTTGAACTTTTGTAATCATTCAATCAGGTACTTAATGCCGGTTGCAAAAAAGCCGGGTTATTTTCAATCCTGATTAATTCCAGTAGATCCATCTTTTAGAAATGTTCTTCTCTGATTTGGTTCGCGTGAAGTTAATCAGGATTAAAATTCAACCGGCTTTTGTGCCTTTGTGGGGGAAACTTTTGCATTCTTCTGGGAATCAATCTCAGTTTACTGTGATTAGATAGAACATTTCTGTATGAATGTTATGAATGTTATTATAATTTCTTCTTTCATAATAAATTTTTTATGCTTTTATACTCCAAAGCGAAGCTCGGTCCTCGTTATTTATACTTAAAAATACAGTAACTGTTAAATTTAAACTGTAAAAATTAAGAGTCTGACGAGAATCAACTTGTAGAAACGTTTCTTAATTTTTATCCATCTTTTGAAATTCACTATTCATTACAAGAAAAAGACAGGACGAGGAATTGAATAATTTCAGCTTTTAATCAATAATAATATGACAATAATATCACAATTCCGACAAAACTAGATGACGACAATAATATGAAGGAAAAGAAGAAGAAGAATAATTTATAATAGGTGAAGGAGACAGGAGGAGAAGAAGAAAAAGATGGCGGGAGGAGAAGGAGACATGTGAAGGAGAAGATAGGAGGAGAAGAAGAATACTTATTATACTTTTGTTTCGCTCTTTGTTCTGCTTCTATTCTGTCTTTTTTATCACCTTCGGTAGTAGTGAGAGTGAAACAGATTCGGGTTCTCTTTATCAATGATAAGAAAACCCTCGTCACATCCGGCATATGCACGGAAAACCAAAATCTGAGAAGTTGCATCTTGCATCAGATTTCCTCTCCTAAAAATCTCAGAAAGATTCTGAAGATGTGTGCAGTATTTTCACGCAACATTATGCGATTCCAACCCCGGAAGTCGATGCACTAGACCCGTCAACAACCCCTAAACGAGAAAAAAGCGAGATGGAGTGCTAACACATCTTCCCACTTCCGGTTTTTCTAAGGGATACTACCTACTAAAAAAAGGGATTTTTATTGGATGGTGTGGTCCACGGTATAATTGGCAGTGAAGTAAGATAGGAGAACAACGTTGCCGAATGGCCGAATCCCTGCCACTGTCATGATAGCTGAAACCAGTATTTGCACAGTCAAAGCTAGAAAGAAAATGAATCAGGTGGTGGCTAAAACTAACTAGTAGTTCTGTGAACAGTAGACCTCACGCAGTATTTTCATCCACAAGTATCTGATTGAAACTATAGACCTTATGGAAATACAGCAATAGACTGGCTTTTCCACACATCTGTGTAATCACTTGTCAGCTGATTTATGATGAATAGTTCTATAGTCTGATTTTTACTCTAATATTGGCGTATGAAGGAGGCTCCTTTTTCATTTTATATTATTCTTGAGATGAAAAACTTCCAAAAACCTTGTATATACGTCGACGCGCAATTAAAAAAGGAACATACCTGTCAAATTTCATGAAGATCTTCTGACGTTATTCTTTATATTTAAATAACGATTAGCCTCCTGCTTGGCATCAGTCGGTAAAGCATGAGATATTTGATATAATCATATAATTAGGTCGTGGTTTTTTAATAGGATTCAGTCTCATAAAAATCTTTCTAGGCCTAGGGATGGGCTTCTCCTATAACTCTTGTAATTCAATAAAAATAAATATATATAAATATGATACTTATACTATAGTGTTGAGGAATAAAATAAATTGCACACCATAAACATTTTGATACATATATTAAACAAATAATGCAAAAAATAGATCGAGGCAAAAAAATATAAAGAGCGATAAAAAATATAATATAAAAATAGAACAATAATTGAAATCAGTAAAATATCACATGCTAAACTTATATTCTAGAGTTATGGCACGAATCATTACCATGTGCCTTTATCTTAAAATCATATGCATCCTTTTGCATGTAGCTGCGATATGCGCTTGCTAATACTTGTCGACCTGGACAATGCAATTAAAAAAAATAAGTTCTTTAAGATCAACTTGATAAATTAGCCACTAATAATCCAAATATATATATATATATATATATATATATATTAAAATCTCTAGTACTTAGTAGATTTCTTTGTATTGAAAATATATTTATCTCAGGGTGCAAGATTCGGCACCTGACGGAATAGGTAGAGCCATTCATCTAGTGAATTAGAGCTATATCAAACTATCGCAAATTATATTGCAAAAATTAAATATCATATGCATATGTTTTAATAGCCTAGATTTTATACTTCTTTGATCCAAATGGAATTTTTCTGATATGTGTTAATCTATATTTTTTCTTCAATAAAAACCTTTAATACTAATTTTTACTTGCGCAAGTATTTCTCTTATTAATTTCTTAATTTATAATAAAAAACCCTTTCGGCGAGCTAGCTTTGATTATTAGATAGATTCGAAGCACTAGGGCGCCCATCACTAATTCGATATTTATCACTCACGTGTTGAAAATCTTCTTATAAGCTGCCGATGTCGATCCAACTCCATGTGGTCCTGGAATATGGTAGCCGGAATCGTCTCTTCCAAGGGGTTATAAATTTACTTGAAATTGAAAATGACTTCTGCTTTACAATAGCATCACGAAGTCCTTTAAGAAATTTAATAATTTGATTTAACTTTAACTTTTACAAATTTATTAGCAAGGTACTACGCTCTAAAATATTTGGGGTCCTCTCATGGTGGCATTTGGCTGGCGAGTGCTGGTTCTCCTTTCTCAATTTACAAATCTCATTTCCGACTTTCAAATTAACATAAAATTTGAATATCTTAGTCCTCCGCCATTTAGGTTCAAATAGATCGTACAAAAATATCAAATTATTACTCAGGTTGTGCGTTTAATAATTTCTTTGCCTTCGAGCCATATCGATACATAGACTATACAATGTTTTAACACAAATCCAGTACATTTATATAAATATATAGAAATATTTTTGAATTGGCCTACAGTTGCCGCCTATTAACTGCCGCTTTGCTATTGGTGCATGCAAATTTTATTCGGTATTCATGCGCCTGGTACTTCCTATTTCCTGAATACGCTTAATTATTTTTATTTGGTTTTTTGGTTATGCTCTCTACATGCTAGCTAATATTCTATACACTAATATTTATTTCATGCTACCTAATAATTAGCCACGTGATCAGGTGTTTTTTCACATTGCATACTGTTTGGTTGCAATAGAGCTCTGCCAAGGGGTTTTGGTCAGATTCTACGTTGCTCGATTTGATCGATCTCTAGGTCACCGATCCTGAATACATATACCTAACCTCAATCTTCAAAATATTTTATATAATAATATATTTATTAGCAACAAATTCCTTCAAATCCTTTTAGGTTTTTGTACCGTTTAGCCAGAACAATCTGATGCTATCTAATCTTAGTTATTATCTATTTGGCGATATTAGCCAGTTACTTTATTTTCAGACCTATTACTATTTCGGTTAGGGATCTTTGTCTACCCAAATTCGATACTTTACAATCTATTACCGCGTTTCGCCGTAAATGCGCAACATATAAACATATAAACATATAAACATTTGAACATTTAAACATTTAAACATTCAAACATTCAAACATTAAGAGAAATGCCAAACCGTCGACTTGAATCTTAGACCTCACTTCGTTCGGTCAATAAGAAATCTATTACCAAAGAAGAAATTATAATAACATTCATAGTTCATTCAGAAATGTTCTATCTAATCAAAGTAAATTGAAACTAATTCCCCGAGGTATGCAAAAATTCCCCTCACAAAGGACCGGTTGCACAAGAGTCGGTTAAATTTTAATCCTGAATAATTTCAAGTAAAAAAATCAGAGAAGACCATTTAAAAATATGGTTCTACTGGAATCAATCAGGATTAAAAATAACCCGGCTTTTTTGCAACCGGCACTTAGTACCTGATTGAATGATAACAAAAGTTCAAAAGCTGAGTCATAATTTTGGCACAGTCCCACACACATGAACTCGCTCACTCACTTCCACCATCAACAGACGACGAAATAATTATTATCAGCTGTTTCTCCAAGAATGATCAATAATTATCCTTTTAATGTCTTTCAGCGAGTTTTCCCAGGGATGAGACCTAGTGCAATCGAATTTTTATATTATAAACCAACTATGTTCTAAATTTCGTGAGAATCGTTAGAGCTCTTTTCGAGATCCGTTCACATACAGATATATGAACATATAAACATCTAAACAGAAACTACTCGTTTAATAGTATAGGATTAACCACATTATAACAAACGAGACTTGATATGGATTTAATCCAGCTCAAAATGGAATTCAGTTTAAACTGAAACTGTTCAAACGGCACTAAGTCTGATGTGATATAAACTGTTCTTTATTGTTTGAAATAATCAATAATCCTATACTATTAAACGAGAAATTTCTTTTTCCTACAGTTACGTTGAAAAGTGGCCATTGCTGCACTGATTACAGAACGCAAAGAATCACTTTTCCTCTCTAGTGCGGGAAAAATTTTTCTGCACTCCAGATTTGCAACATGGCAACGCAAAATACTTAGTAGGTTATATGGAGCAACAGTGCAGCAAAATGAAAATGAAGTTGGTAACAGTGACTGCTGTGGCTGCTATAGTGAGCAGAGGTGCAACCAAGCACAACGCGCTAATTATTATTCATTATATATTATAACCAAAGACAACGAGGACTTTAGGATTTTAGGATTAAGGTTTTTATCAATAATAAAATTACACAGAGAAACATTTGATGGATTTCAGGCAATTTTACCCATAATTACCCACTTTTCATATTCAATGGTAACTGTAGGAAAAACTTAATGTGAAATACGTGCGCAAAGTTCCTCTGCTGCACTCAAGAAACCATTCCGCCCTCGCCTACGGCTCGGGCGTAAACGTTTCTTTCGGTGCAGCAAACTGTCACTTTGCGCACTAGTTGCACAAATAACTATTAAGATATCTATATGTTTATATATCTGTATGTGACCGGACCTCGAAAACGGCTCTAATGATTCTCACGAAACTTGGAGCAACGTAGGTTTATGATATGAAAATTCGATTGCACTAGGTCTCAACCCTGGGATAACTTGCTGAAGGACATTAAAAGGATAAATAAGTCCTTGGAATAACAGCTGGAAATTTTGTCGTCTGTCGATACCGTAATGGAAGAGAGTGAACGAGTGCATGTGTGTGGTGGGATCATCCAGCTGATCTCACGAGAAGAAAAGTTCAGCAAGAGAAACTTATTCTAGTTTATCTCTCTTTAAAAAAAAACAACTTTTTTTTACTTCAGAAAGTCTACAATAGTAACAAGATGCTGTTAGTTGATATGTAGTATATTAACAAATATTGTAGCAAACATAGTATATCATTCTAAATCGAATTTATAGTATATCTATTTGTAATTGATGACGTGATTGTTTTTGTAGTGTGAATGAATTGTTATTTTGATGAGTGATAGTAGCTTAACCTAGATTTTGATTTGGACTGTACTATAAATTTGAAGAGGGACAGTTTTGGGCATAAGCCTGTTTTTCCAACTCATATAACTGTAAAAATAATTGTACGACTGAAAAAATGAATGAATAAATATAAATTATAAATTCAATCTTTCGTTACAAATGTTCTATGCTTTTACACTCCAGAGCGAGCTCGGTCCCCCGAAATAGTTTTATTCGTCGAAAAATATATTTCTCCATGATTTTTTATAATTGAGATTGACTATTTTGTTAATTTTTTATAATTGAGATTGACTATTTTGTTAATTTTTTATAATTGAGATTGACTATTTTGTTAATTTTTTGTGTAGTTGAGAAGTTGATATTCTGGTAATTATTCATATTGAATGAAAAAGACTAAGAAATTGTCAAAAAAACACAGTTTATCAGAGATTGACAATGGTGTAATAACCGAAACCGTTCTTTCTAAGTATCAATGAATCTGTGTTTTTTTGACAATTTCTTAGTCTTTTTCATTCAATATGAATAATTACCACAATATCAACTTATCAACTACACAAAAAATTAACAAAATAGTCAATCTTCCTAACCATCAAAACATTTCCGGTCTACACTGTTGAAAATGATCGCCAGACGATTGAAAGTACTCCAGTCAGTAAGTGAAAGTTTTTAATATTTACTTAATAATCGATTGCATGTCGTGTTCAAATACATAAAAAAAGTGTGTTTATACAAAGCAGCTCGGAATGGATCAAGAAAATTTTCACCAATAAATCTGTGTTTTTTTGACTATTTCTTAGTCTTTTCCATTCAATATTTTGTTAATTAATTATATTTTAACCTTCTTTGAAAATCATAATAATTATGGCAATGTTGAGGAGCTAGTAAAGGATATCGCTGTCTGCTTTGTCGAATCATAGACAAGGATAGAAACTATATTCAATCGAATACTGCCATTATAACGTGGACCTCACTATTATAGACATAGATAGACCTGTCGACAAACCCTGGATGAAAAAAGGAATAGAGTGCTAAAACATATTTCCGCTTCCGGTTTCTCAAGGGATGCTAGCTAAAAAAGGGATTTTTATTTGATGCTACTTGAAACTACTACCCTTGTCTAATAAAAAATTCATAACTTATGGGGATGTTGTTTGTTAAGGTTAATGCTGGAGAAACCACCAATGTATTCTTCATCCACCAATAAAAAACATGATTTTTTTAAAAATACCTATCTAGTGGATGCTCAGTTGCTCACATCCCTTCCTACTCAGGTATCTTCCAAACTACCTTCACTCCCGTTTTTTCTTTCAGTTCTTCATTTTTTTGGGGGTTGTTTCCTTTGTCTCTTTACTCTCCACTAGGGTGTGCACACGCTCTCACGAACACACGCACACAAGCACACACGCTCTCACGCACACACGCACACACGCACACACCAATACTCTTGCTTTTCATTCTGTTACATATTTATGATAACAATTTTCAAGTCTGATGAAAGTGAAGGCACCCTCCCGATGAAGAAAGGCATCTTTCTTCACAAAAAAGAGAGAGTTAAGTAAAAAGAAGGAGAAGAAGAAGAAGAGGATGAAATAGAAGGAGAAGGAGAAGAAGAGGAGATGAGTGGAGAAGGAGAAGAAGAGGAGAGGAGTGGAAAAGGAGAAGAAGAAGAAGAGGAAGGAGAAGAAGAAGAAGAAGATGAAGAAGAAGAAGAAGAGGAAGGAGAAGAAGAAGAAGAAGAAGAAGAAGAAGAAGAAGAAGAAGAAGAAGAAGAGGATGAAATAGAAGGAGAAGGAGAAGAAGAAGAGAAGAAGAAGAAGAGAAGAAGAAGAAGAAGAAGAAGAAGAAGAAGAAGAAGGAAGAAGAAGAAGAAGAAGAGAAGAAGAAGAAGAAGAAGAAGAAGAAGAAGAAGAATGAGAAGAAGAAGAAGAGGAAGGAGAAGAAGAAGAAGAAGAGAAAGATGAAGAAGAAGAAGAATGAGAAGAAGAAGAAGATGAAGAAGAAGAAGAAAAAGAATGAGAGTAGAAGACAGAGGGAGAAGCGAGGATTAGAAGATGAAGAAAAAGAAGAAGGAGAGGGGGAAGCAGAAGCGAAAGGAGGAGAAGAGGAAGGAGAGAAAGAGAAAGAAGAAGAAGACGAAGAAGAAGGAGAGTAGAAGACAGAGAGAGAAGAGGAAGAAGCAAGGATTTGAAGAGGGAGAAAAAGAAGCAGAAGAAGAGGATGAAATAGAAGGAGAAGGAGACAGGAGAGGAAGGGAATGTGAAAATGAGAAGAAAAGGAAATGAAGCTATCAGAAGGAAAAGAAGGAAAAGTCAGGTGAAGAAGGAGACAGAAGAAGAAGGTGGCAAGATGAGAAGAAAATAGGAGAGTAACAACAACAACAAGAAGGAGAAGAAGAGGAGATGAGTGGAGAAGGAGAAGAAGAAAATGATGAAGAAGATTAAGAAGATAATGGTGAAGAAGAAGAAGAAGAAGAAGGAGAGTAGAAGACAGAGGGAGAAGAGGAGGAAGCAAGGATTTGAAGAGGGAGAAAAAGAAGCAGGAGAAGAGGATGAAAGAGAAGGCGAAGGAGACAGGAGAGGAAGGGAATGTGAAAATGAGAAGAAGAGGAAATGAAACTATCAGAAGAAAAAGGAGGAAAAGTCAGGTGAAGAAGGAGACAGAAGAAGAAGGTGGCAAGATGAGAAAAAAATAGGAGAGTATCAACCATCCCCTTTTTTCATTCATAATCATCTCACCACAAATAATAAAAAATGAAAGATATTCCCCCATAATATCCTCGTCATACTAAACCTGCACCCCCGTGCATTAGGGGATGACTGGTTCTTATATAACATCAGTTTCACTTTTTATTATTAAATCTTTTTCAATGGCTTCTCTATCTGCTTGATTCTCACACCCACATCTTCCGCAACCCATATGTTACACGGCTTCTGTTTGTGGTGGTATGTAGTGGGAAACGGATAAAAAATAGGGTGTAGAGGAAGGAGAAAAGGAAAAGAAAGAGGAGAACAGGATACAGTGAGAGAAATACGGATAATAAAGCAAGTGTACGCATCATTTTATCTAAACATCTGTTACCTGTTTTTTCTAGGGAATCAGCTACAAAATTACATAATCTTGCCAAGTCAGGTATGATTTTCGAGTTAGTGACTTGGAAAGGACAGTATTGTTCTATGGATTTCTGTCGAGACTTCATACTCTATCACCCGGTTGCAGGAAAGTCGGTTAACTTTCAATCATCTATAAACGCGAAATGGCACTCACTCACTGACTCACTCACTCGCAGAACTAAAAATCTACCGGACCAAAAACGTTCAAATTTGGTAGGAATGTTCAGTTGGCCCTTTAGAGGCGCACTAAGATCGGATTTGAAAAAAATTCCAAAGATACGCCCAAAATCTGCGTTTTTCCAGCGTTATTAGCGTTTTCTCAGCTTTATCGAGGACAACTGAACAGAAAAAGTTCAAATTTAGTACAGAAGCTCAGCTAGGATGTAATAATGTTGTGTTACAAGGAATTTGCAATCACGTCAAAGATACGCCCAAAGTCTGCGTTTTTCCAGCGTTATAAGCGTTTTCTCAGCTTTATCGAGAACAACTGAACAGGAAATGTTCAAATTTAGTACAGAAGCTAGGATGTTATAATGTTGTGTTACAAGGAATTTGAAATAACGTCAAAGATACGCCCAAAATCTGCGTTTTTCAAGCGTTTTTTTTTTTTGCTTTTTCTCAGATTTATTGAGAACAAAAAATGGAAAGAAATTGTTCAAATTTAGTACAGAAGCTCAGCTAGGGTGTTATAATGTTGTGTTAGAAGGAATTTGAAATAACTCCAAGGATACGCCCAAAATTGGCGGTTTTTTGCATTTTCTCAGTACTTTCATCAAGTAGAAAATGTGAAGCAAAATGTAAATGAAAAGATTTATCGAGAACAAATGAACAGAAAATGTTAAAATTTGTTACAGAGGTTTAGCTAGGGTCTAAAAATTTTGTGATGAGGTGACTCTAATATTTCATTGAAGATACGCCCAGAATCAACGTTTTTCTCAGCTTTTCTGCGTTTTCTCAGTACTTTGACTTTCTGATGGAATGGAGCATGCTCAAATGAAAAATGCAGGTGAGCGAAGCGAGCCCGCTTATCTCACTTTTGGACGATCCAGTCCTGGGTCCAGGGGGCAGAGCTCCCTGGCTAGACGGATATGGCGAGCGAAGCTAGCCTGACGGCTAGTTAATAATACTTTGAAAACCAATCAGAGAAGCCTCATCGTATTATTCAAAAAAGGCTTTTCTAATTGGAATTTAATCATGATTGAAATGCAACAGGCTTTTTTGCAACCGGGCCTATAACACAACATGCTTGGTTTCACAGAAGCCTGTTAAGATTTGATCATGATTAAATAATGTCACGAGGACCAATCAGAGTATTAACTCACTACTAGTTAGCTGTCTACTACTATCGTAGTATTAAACACTACTAGAATTACTGTTCACCCCTTGGAGAACAGATCGTATTCAATTCACTTTCTTAAGAATTCAGTAGAGTAGAGTAGTGTTCCATGAACCTTCCTCTGATAATTAACAATCTACTATTACAATGATATTTGAATTTCCTGAAAGGGTCTGAATGTAATCCCAGAGACTATCCCACCCAGCAGGTCTTCAGGGATTTCCAGGTTATGACCTTAAGACAAATATATCTGAAAATATTAATAAAATACATAAATAATTATAAAGATAACTTTGAAGAGGCTGATAGGCCGACATACTCACTCAGACCAAATCGTACAAGGAAATTCAAAATTTTTTCATAGTAGTCTAAGTTTGTTGTGTAGACAGCTTATGCACATTAGCACAAAATTCATCAATTTAGTACCGCCTTTATTTCTGACACATTATAAAAGGAATAGTCTAAACGAATGGATTTGTATGAATTTTTTCATGAATTGAGTTTCATTTGAATTGACATTCTCATTGAATAGCCTAGCAAGTACATAATCATCTTAATCTCTTCACTCTCTTGTATTTTTCTCTCATTCATATTCTCCTTCTTTCTTATTTCATTTATTTATCAATTTTTTTTTTCTACTCCGGTTTGTTTCATTTGTATAAATTAGATCAACTAAATCAATAACTATTTATTATTAGGGTTAGAATAAAGACTCCCACCAGCGAACAAGTTTTACTTTTGCTGGTGGTGCCATGGCGAATATTGTTTTGTTAAAGAAAAAGAAAATGTATTCTTATTCATAATAATCACTTGTTAAGAATTTTTAACGAAATTGTATTTTGTTTTTCATGGCAATAAATTTTGATTTTGAATCCTGACATCTATACCTACAAGTGCATTTATCCTTCTGTAATTTCTTCATTTTTCAGGGATTCTACACAAATGCTCACTCTTGTTCATTAGTTCTTGATAAAATGGAAGTTTCCTGGACACAAAAAACGGTCAATTCCTCCCTTCTATTCTTTTTCCTTGTCTCAACAGGAAGGGTGACTGTTCACCCTCCAGAGAACAGATCGTATCCAATCCACTTTTACTTTCTCAAGAATTCAGTAGAGTGAATAGAAAATTCTAGGTGTGTTCCATGAACCTTCTTCTAGAGTAAAGAGCTATTGGGCATTCATTTTACTATATGAACAAAATTTTTCTTAGTAGTCTAAGTTGTAAAGGCCACACAAAACTCTAGAATGATGTCAACAACTCCAGTTTTTTGGAGTGTTTGGATACATATTTGTCAATAAATTTGAGAGGAATTTTTCCGAACATACCAATAATATTATTCTTCATTTTTAGGAAGAGTAGGCCTAAACAGTGGAGTACAACATACCTTTTTCTTCACTTCCGTCCATCAATTTTATTCACTTGTTACAATGTAAAAAATATATTGAAGGCTACACAAAACTCTTCAATGATGTGAACAGCTTTCGTTTTCTTATGGTATTTAAAAACTTCATTGTTTTAGAAATTAAAAGGATTTTTGTGAGCATACCAATGATTATTATTGCTCTTGTCCATCATTCGAAGTAATAATTATCCTGTACAGTAATATACGAATTGCATTTTGCTCTTCACTTTCATTAATACAAGGGTTGTAAAAAATTATTATTGTACTTTATATACTGAAGTGGGTTACAAAAATATATTATACAAATATTGTTTTATATTTAATATTTAACGAAAATCCTAATCAAATGCTGTAAATCACCCCGAAGACTTCTGCTACTGACAAATGCAATCTTTCCGGTTTATATTATTGGAGTGAAGACATTCACTATTAAAGTGTTAGACTATAAAATGTTAACTTTGATTGATTTTAACAAAAAAAAGCCTTAGTTTACTAGTTTACCCGGCGAACTTCGTACCGCCAAAAAGTCAATGTATCTCATGTCACACTTGACTTTATTTGGTGAATCATGAAATAATATTTATTTACAATCAATATTTCCATTTACGCCACAATACAGACTTCCTATGTACTTAAAACTACCGTTTTAATACCAGTAAACAATAAATTTGATCAAAGAGTGATGTGTTTATTACAGCTGTTAAGTATAGATGCTAAATCATATTATCACAACATGATCTTCCCGTTCTACATTGCCGCTCCGCCGACAATTTCGAAAACATAGGTCTGTTAAATGGATTAATATATAATTATTATTAGCCCCCCTATTAAAATTTCTGGTCAGAAACCATCCCCAATATTCACACATCATATTCCCAAAGTTTCATGCCGTTCTGTCAAGCAGTTTTCGAGTCTATAGGGAACAAACAAACTAACACACAGACATTCATTTTTATATATAGAGATTATAGAAAACACAAAAAAGGTTTAATTTCGATTTCATATGTTATGAAAAATGAAAAAAATGAATTCTGATTAATTTCATACAGTCTTTTTGAATGGAATGAGTTGGATGAATTTTAGACCATGAAAATAGACTATTCAGAGTGATTCAAAAACACTTATGCACTTGTTTTACAGTATTATGAATTTCGATTGTTCCTATCAAACATTTCATGAGAGATGTTCTTAAAATGAGGAAAAACTCCATGACTTTATCCAAGAATCGATCATTTTCACAGGAATTTTGTTGATTCAGAAACTAAAGCTTTTTAAGCTTAATAATACATTTCTGTTATATTATAGAGAAAAAATAGCCTTTTCACTGAATGAAAAAGACTAATAAATTGTCAAAAACAAAGATAAAGTTAATCAGAGATTGACAATGGTGTAATAACCGAAACCGGTCTTTCAAAGTATCAATAAATCTGTGGTTTTTGACAATTTCTTAGTCTTTCTCATTCAATGTGAATAATTACCACAATATCAACTTCTCAACTACACAAAAAGAAAAAAATAGCCTTCTTATCCTGTGCTTATTCTATGTTTTTTTTCACAGTACATATAAGCAGAGACAAGCAATTTAGCAAATGCTTATCCTTATACTCATATCCTCTATCTATGATATAAGTAAGTATTATCATAGACAAACAAATAGACGCTTAGGCCTATCCTTTCTCTATGATATTATCATTGATTATGGATACGTATCCAGAATCAAAAGTATTATCATAGAGGAACAATAGCATAAGTAGATATTGAATGGAAAAGACTAAGAAATTGTCAAAAAACCACTGATTTATTGATAATTAGAAAGACCGGTTTCGGTTATTACACCATTGTCAATCTCTGATAAACTATCAGAGATTGACAATGGTGTAATAACCGAAATTTTTGACAATTTCTTAGTCTTTTCCATTCAATATGAATAATTACCACAATATCAACTTCTCAACTACACAAAAAAAAGTAGATATCCCATGGAATAGGACGTTTATGTCGCAACTTTTACTGTTATTTCAAGCCGATAGTTCACGTAGTTCTTTCCTGTTTACGCTTTATGACGCTGGTAGTCTCTCATATTGTGCCGTGGATACACTTTCACCCGGTCAAAACAGTAAAAATCAACAATAATTGGCAGTAATCGGCTTGAGATAACAGTAAAAGTTGCGACATAAACGCCCTATACCATGGGATATCTACTTACGCTGTTGTTTCTCTATGGTATTATTCAGTACATCCCCGATGGTAGAATATATAAGTTATAATATTTTTGTGTTTTTTCAACGCTAATAAAGTTCATCAGAGAGCTTAACTCCCAGCTGGTCATCGAAGGAAGATTTTCTCCCAGATTCATAAATAATATCGGGGCACCGAGCTTCGCTCTTTATTTATTTATTGACTTTTGATAAACCAAACACAATTCTTTAAAATGATTGGAGAAGTACTAACAGCACAGCCAAAAACTGTTTCTCTCCCGAATTTCGATTTATACACTATAAATAGTCCAGAAAGTAGGTTATGTTCCATACACTTGAATTCAGGTTCAATTTTCTGTTCAAACATTTGAAAACAAAAAAAAATATAATTCAGATTATATACAAACCAAATTGAATAACAAAATAACACTCACTAATCACTTGAAATTGTCAAATAATGATCAACTTCGAAAATTATGATATACTCTAGTTTAGGATTATCATGTCATTTCAACAAATCAGATTATGTTGATCAAATCGATTTAATCGCCTAGCTAGATAAAATTTCGATTGATTATGATTACACAGCTGGAAATAATTCTGTCTCTCTCCCACACAGGCACACGCATCTTCTGTTATTGAGAGAAGACGAAATTATCATCTGTTTTCCAAGGATGAATTATTATCCTTTTAATGTCGTTCAGCGAGTTTTCCAAAGAATGAGACCTAGTGCAATCGAATCTTTATATCATAAACCTACTATGTTCCAAATTTTGTGAAAATCGTTAGAGCCGTTTTCGAGATCCGTAAAACATAAATAACCAGATATAAAATTAACCAGATAGATACAGAAATTGCTCGCTTCATATAATAGGTCTAGTGGATAGAGTGCTTGCGTAGCAGCATAGAAATCCCGGGTTCAAACCCTCTCATTACCAAAAAGTTTTTTAACCAGATCACTCCCGTGTTATCGGATGGGCACGTTAAAATGTCGGTCCCGGCTGAAGTATGACAGTCGTAAGGCCCATTGACGGCTTAAATTATATATTCAGGCGGTGGGACCTTCCCGCAAGGGACTCCGCACCAACAAAAGCCATACGAATTTACTTTTTTTTATAGGATTTCTGTCTCACATTTTTTATTACATATTACTGAATTCTTTTGTATTATTTTCATTCAACGAATAACATATGGCTCCTGAAATTCATCAGGTCATCAAGAGGAATATTGGTTCAATAATAGCCTCCTATAGAAAATAATCCAATCTACTTTCAAGATCGCCTGACCATCTGATTCACTTTCAAGAGTAGTCTCAACGCCACGCCTGACCATCTGATCTATTCTCAAGAAAAGCTTCATAGTCAATTGACCATCTGACCACAAAATCTGCCAACATCAACAATACTGTTGATAGAAGAACAACAAAACAATATGTTTGCTGGAACAACAACAAAACAATAGATTAACAAAACAAAACCATCGACAATAGAGCAACTCATGCTGAAAACGAAATTTGAGAGATCAAGTAGTAATCTTTTATGTCGGCTCGCATCTGAACTGAAAGAATGAAATTTGGAAAGACAAACAAAAGATGCTATCTTGAGGTCCATCCTGGGGTTGGCTATTTCCTCCTAGACCCATGCTGAGTTGTGGTTTAACAGATTTAGGTTGAGAATCCATTAGATGATATTGGTTGTAGAGTGAAATGAGCTGGAAATTATTGTGTTGAGTCAGGAAACACGTGGAATTATAGTGAGGTCCATGTTGTAATGACAGTGAAGGAAGATAGAAGAGCAGCGTTGCCGAGTCTCTGCCTTGCCACTGCCTTCTATAGAGGGTAGCTGATACTGGTATATCAGATGTGATATTGACTGTTTGTTAATATAAGATATCATCCATAATTAATCTATCATTTTAAGGCTGTGCAAAGGCTGAAAATAAACTTTCTACTCGTGATATTTTTCAAAGTTTTTCGATTTGTATATCATCAAGCTATCAAAATGGAAAAGTTTTCTCAGGGAAACATTTTTTTTCTGATCATTACTTTTTGAGATATGAGCGCCTGAAGTATGAATTTTCAGGACAGAACATTTCAAATGCGGTAAGAGATAAATCCATGAGATTTAGAGGATAGATTCTTCATGGTATTGTTGATCTAGTAAAACAAAAATTTTCTGAAAGTATAAATTTTTGAAAACGTTTTTCAATTTACCAAAAATAACTCAACTGAAAGTTATTTTTAGTAAATTAAATAACTAACTTACCTATCTTAAAAATTGATATTTTAAGAAAATTTTTGTTTTACTAGATCAACAATATCATGTTATTGTTGATCTACTAAAACAAAAATTTTCTTAAAATATCAATTTTTAAGATAGGTAAGTTAGTTATTTAATTTACTAAAAATAACCAAAAATAACTTTTAGTTGAGTTATTTTTGGTAAATTGAATAACGTTTTCAAAAATTTATACTTTCAGAAAATTTTTGTTTTACTAGATCAACAATACCATGAAGAATGATCTATCCTCTAAATCTCATGGATTTATCTCTTACCGAATTTGAAATGTGCTGTCCCGAAAATTCAAACTTCAGGCGCTCATTCTCAAAAAGTAATGATCAGAAAAAAAATGATTTCCTGAGAAAACTTTTTCATTTTGATAGCTTGATGATTTATACAAATCGAAAAACTTCGAAAACTATCAGGAGTAGAAAGTTTATTTTTAGCCTTTGCACAGCCTTAATTAATAAGAATAATTGATTATTATAATCTATTTGTCAAGAACATATTTTCCAATGTTCAGTTAATTAGTCTACATATTATTCAGTTTTATAGTCTACATTGTTAAAAAACGATATGGCAATATACAGTGCTAGAAAAGGATAACACTATCTGTTTCGAGTAATAGACAAGGATAGCAACACCAATATCAATGAAATACTGCTATTATGACGTGGAACTAACCATGGCTGAACCAGATAAAACTTATACGTTTCAAGATTGTCTTATTCTATGACTGAACTCAAAAGAACTATAACTGCAGGGTACAGCCATTTGGGTACAACCAGTGCTAAGCTTCTCTAGACATCTGTGTAATACATGCAATGAATAATCCACTTGTCAGCTGATTTATTAAGGATAATTCAATAGCAATGGTTTACAAAACATCCCACGGCGTGGGTTGCTTTTCGTGGGTCAGCGTGGGTCCACTTTGCGGCGGGCCTAAAAGTCTCATTTCAAAATGAGTTTGCTTTCTATAAAAATAAGAAATATCTAAGAAAAATTTATCTATGAGCGCTAAATACTATAACTTGGTTTCACAAAGGTATTTTACATTTTAACCATGATTAAATGCAACGAGAACCAATCAGAGGAGATTTTTTCAGAAAATACCTTCTTTGATTAATCACTTCTAGGGTGAATTTTAATCATGATTAAATTTAAAGTGGCTTCTGTGCAACAGGGCCTATGACATTTCACACTATCTACTATTATGTTTCAAATATAATACCTGTGGAATTGCACTTCAGTAATTTCTAATTATCATTCCTTGGTAATTTTAAAATGAATTTTCAAGTGGTTTTGGATTATCATGTGAACGGTGATACTTATTAAGTATCTGGGCCCACTTTATTGATGAAACCCATAATAAAAAGTATTTTTCTAAAAATCAGTGAAAATTTGACTTCAAACGTTATTCACATTTCCTGTAGAATCAACGATCTCTTAATACTGAAGAAGGTCTCAGTGCCTTGAAACGCTTTTTAATTTCTTGACAATTTTCAAATTATTTGATTCTGGCATTGTGGCATTTCTTCATAATTGAAAGACGTTGATAATGTAGTGGTATTAACAACATCAACGTCTTATCTCTCAATTTTCAAAAAAAAAAAAAAACATAGGCCTACTGTTGTATTGTATAATAAGTGAAACGTGATAAGTTGATAAATTAGGCCTACTGACCATCTTCGAAGTCGGATGAAAATTTTGAAATAAATTGAAAAATTATCATGACAAAAATGTAGTAATAGGCCTACTTGAGTGATAGCTCAGACAAAAAATAGCCCAAGTATCTAGAGGGTATCTTTATTCTATGGAGTAAACGGTTAGATGGTATCTGCACGGTATATTTACTACTATCAGGTAACCCATGCTCCGTAAGGGTCTACTTTAAAACTTTACAAACTGAAAACTTGACGTAATGAAATATTGAAGAACTGAAAACCGCCCTATAATCATCCTCGGCACATTCAAGTGGATAGCATAACCTATAAATTGTATTCATTCATAACTCTACCTTTATTGTATCATCATCCATCCCATCATCATCACCTAGGCTTAAAATACTTCTAGAAAGTCGCCTTTGTAAAATAATAATAAATGAATTGAGAATCTATATGC
>NC_052506.1:3019015-3049015 GCF_014356525.2 Nilaparvata lugens | reverse complement strand
CTGGACTTTCTAAAATGAACATGTTTTCTAAAAAAAAGAGAAATAAACGAAAATAAATTTCTCTTGCTGAATTTTTCTTCTCGTGAGATCAGCTGGATGATCCCACACATGCACTCGTTCACTCTCTTCCATCACGGTATCGACAAACGACAAAATTTCCAGCTGTTTTTTCAAGGACGTATTTATCCTTTTAATGTCCTTCAGCAAGTTATCCAAAGATTGAGACCTAGTGCAATCGAATCTTTATATCATAAACCTACTTTGTTACAAATTTCATGAGAATCGTTAGAGCCGTTTTCGAGATCCGGTCACATACAGATTAATATATGCTTATATATATATATATATATATATATTATATATATATATATTATATATATATATATAATATATAAGCATAAAAACATCTAAACATATAAACAGAAATTGCTCGTTCTATAGTACAGGATAGGATATAATAATAGAAATCGAGCCTGAATTTTGACATTTAATAACTTTTTTATGTGTGCACTGAATTGGATGATTTTTGTTTAGTTGTGTTTGTTATGTTCAGGAGCAGGTTTATGGCCAATCAAATTTATGATCAGACTTCAGGACTCTTTCCTACGGTCCTTCAAAGTTTACATGTAATCCTTATGGAAGAAGATTTGTGAGATGATCACACACATAAATAAAAATCAGCTGTTATAATTATTGCGTCATCCAACAGCCGTCGGTAGATCTGTTTTTCTATTTTATTTTTACTGATTCACAAAATTTTAATTCTAATAATAATGCCGCGGTGCGAATGACGTCCAAACTTGGGTCGTAGAACTCAAAATGCTGTAAATTAATTTAGAATATGCACGGGAAAATCAGCAGCAAGGAGATATGCCATTCATTTTCCCAGCAAGCTGCATTCAACTATATCTAAAAATAAACACTGATGTACAACTAACTAAGCACATAAGAAGTCCATATTGAGATATAAAATACTGATTGTTTAATAATTTTCATAAAAATATAGTGCATCAGATTAAGCTAAGACTAAGCATACCTGAGGAGGCGCGGCTTGGTGATACAAAGTGTTGATCTTATGGAGATTGCCTTATCACACCGTTCCACGCCATGACCGATTCAGTGTGTGTGAGCTCTCCCAATCAAACCAATAAGCAAGAAGCACCTGGATGCAAAATGCCGCATCACGCCTCCTCAGGTGTGCATCCAGCTAAAGTTTGTCCTGAGATGCATTAACTATTTGGCGGCACGAAGTTCGCCGTGCCAGCTAGTTATGAATAATATTTCACAGAAGATGTTGACAATCTGTGGAGATTTCTCACACTGCTCATGAAATAAGTACGTCTCAAGCTAGCATTAAGGTGCGTACAGATTTACGCGCCGCGAACATGAGCAATTCACTTTTGATCAGCTGACTATAGTGAGGTCCACGTTATAATGACAGTGGATGAAGATAGAAGAATAGCGATGCCGATTCTCTGCATTAATTGATTATATTTCTACACTGTCAAAAACATAATTGGCATCGTTGTGGACCTAGAAAAGGATAGTATCACCGGCTTCGTCGAATGATTGACAAGGATACCAAAACCAAAGTTGATCAAATACTGTCATTATAACATGGACCTCACTATATATCTGTATTTTTACAGAAACGGGTATAAGATATAGATATAAAAAGCTTGGCATCAGCTGATTAAATGTTAATTGCTCATGTTCGCGGCGCGTAAATCTGTACGCACCTTTAGACTAACAACGCAATATAACCAAAGATTGAACCAAGATATTTCGATCTTCGCAAGATAAGAATACCGGTAATTTTATTTGCAACAATCTGGTAGACCGTATTTCAGGGTCTAATTGAAAACTTGATCAACTGAAATCTTGAAGATCTAAAAATAGCCTGTAACCATCCTCGGTAAGTTAAAAATCTATATGAAAAATTTCAAGTTAATCAGTCCAGTAGATCAGACGAGATGATGCGTCATTCGTGAGTTCCTAAAGGTGCGTACAGATATACGCGCCGCGAACATGAGCAATTCACTTTTAATCAGCTGATTCCAAGCTTTTTATATCTGTATCTTACCGTTTCTGTAAAAATACAGATAATATAATCAGCTGATTAAAAGTGAATTGCTCATGTTCGCGGCGCGTATATCTGTACAATTGTACAATCTGTAGCAATTCACTTTTAATCAGCTGATTCCAAGCTTTTTATATCTGTACGCACCTTAACAAGCTCAGAGCATCTGAAGGAAATTATGGCCAAATGGCCGATCATTGTACCCTGGTATTGGTCGAGTGGTCGTGCCCAGTCTGAGCCAATCACAGCCTAGCCCGATGGCACGCCTTGCTATTGGCCGAGGCAAGACGGCTCGGCTCGCTCAACCAATAGCATACATTCAACCTTGCATGTATCCGCCATTTCTTGAGAGGCTTTCATCATAGAGAGAAGATAGCATAAGAAGATATTATGTCATGTTTAGTGTGTTTATGTTCCAAATTCCACTGATAAGTCAAGCCGATAGTCCCAGTATAATTAAATAAATATCTTTATTGTCACAGAATGTTTACACATTATAGACTATATAAGCTATGTGACGCTGGTAGTCTCTCACACTTCATAGTCATACTTCACTATCATAGTTGTTATATTACAAATTGCTTTTTCACATCATATACAGTTCAATAATTATTTTCTTAGTCTATATTATGTAAATTCATCTACAATCTTGCTGTATTGTAAGCTATTGTATATAAGTATATAAGCCAGTATATATTGTAATCTACATGAATAAAGTACTCAATCAATCAATCAATACTGTGCCATTCTTACTCTCACCCGGCCAAAACTGTAATAATAGACATAAGACCACAGTAGGTAATCGGCTCGAGTTGGCAAAAAATCGGATTGAAATTTGGAACATAGACGACCTATACTATGGGATATCTACTTATGCTGTCTTTTCTCTATGATATTATTTTTTTGGTAGATTGGTTTAATCACCCTGATAAAACTACTAGATTGCTAATAATAAAACAGAATATTCATGATACAAATACAATATGAGACACATTGCCTACTTGTAGAGAATTTCAAATTCGAATTCATTCATTAGCCGTTGAATTGACAAGGTCTTCGTTACTTACACTACAAACTAAATTCACGTTATAAAGTCATATTATTATCATCAAACAAAAATCCAAAGTTGAATGATGTAAACCACCCCGAAGAGTTCTGCCACTTCAAATATTGACAACAGAATGAACAGATAGATACAAAGTTTTGCAAAGTTCCCATAATCTCTTTTCTTTGTTTCTTTTTTCTTTTCTTCTTGAATTCTTCAGTATTAGTTACATACTTAGTTCTTCTTCTTTTATCTGCTATACTATAAGTTTCATATTTGCAAGGTTTTCTATTATTTTTTTTGTATTTTGTTTTTTCTAAAACTCAATAGTATATTAGTTAAATTATTCTATTTTCATTTTGATGTATTATATTTTCAAATTGTATGCTCAATGTGTGTTATGAGGGCAATAATGGGATTCAGTTCCTGGTGCCCTCAAATATGTAAATTTTCAAATAAATAAATAAACAAATAATAAATGAAATTCATTGAGAGCTACTATTCAAAAATATTTAGGTTCCCATAAATATAATTCACTCTGTATAATCATTATTATTGATAATTTGAGAATTACAAAACAAAAGATATATAATATTAATCATTCCATCAATAAATATCGGGACACCGAGCTTCGCTCGTTATTTATTTATTGACTTTTGATAAACCGAACACAATTCTTTAAAATTATTGGGGAAGTACTAACAGGCACAGCCCAAAACTGTTTCTTTCCCGAATCTTGATTTATACACTTTAAAAAGTCCAGAAAGTAGGTTATGTTTCATACAATCGAATTCAGGTTCAATTATTTGTTCAAACATTTGAAAACAAAAAATTTATAATTTAGATTATATACAAACTGAATAACAAAATAACACTCACTAATCACTTTGAAAATTATGATAATATACTCTAGTTTAGGAGGATTATCATGTCATGTCAACAAATCAGATTATGTTGATCAAATCGATTAAATTGTCTAGCTAGATAAAATTTCTCGCTGATTGATTATGATTACACAGCTGGAAATAATTCTAAGAAATTGTCAAAAAACCACTGATTTATTCGGTGTAATAACCGAAACCGGTCTTTCTAATTATCAATAAATCAGTGGTTTTTTGACAATTTCTTAGTCTTTTCCATTGAATATGAATAATTACCACAATATCAACTTCTCAACTACGGTACACAAAAAGGAAATAATATGGTCTCTCTCCCACACAGGCACACGCATCTTCTGTTATCGAGAGATGACGAAATTATCATATGTTTTCCAAGGATGAATTATTATCCTTTTAATGTCGTTCAGCGAGTTTTCCAAAGAATGAGACCTAGTGCAATCGAATCTTTGTATCATAAACCTACTATGTTCCAAATTTCGTAAAAATCGTTAGAGCCGTTTTCGAGATACGTAAAACATGAATAACCAGATATAAAAATAGCCAGATATAAAAATAACCAGATATATAAATACAGAAATTGCTCGCTTAATATAATAGGATAACTAACATTATAAAATCAGAATCAGATGACGTACCTAGATTACTTGCATCACAATAGCCACTAAAGAAGGCGGTGGAAACAGAAAAAAATCTGGTGTGGCGCACTCACACAACTTTCCTTGCCGTTATGAAAATTGATCACCTGACGCTAGTGTTCCCGCGCATCTCAAGTCTACTATTCAAATATATGAGCCAGCTGGTGACAGGGCAATAACGCTGGAGACACACATGAGGTCTGCTATCTCTTCATAGTGAATGATTTAATAGAATCAACAATAATTTGCAATTGAATAATCACATTTTCTCGAATTTAAAGCTTATTTTCAATTTCAGGTGAGAATATTACTGAACATTAATTGTAGAGATTTTCATGCTCAATCTACTCCACTTGATTATTTTTTGTTTCAATTGTATCTGAAGCCTGATAATTGGGAATCTATCTGCATTGATGGGGCGGAGCTTCTGAAAATTTTACAGATATGGGACTTGTGGCAGTTGATAGAGCTTATCGATGACTATTTTAGGTATGAATTTGATCAAAATCGTTGAAGCCGTTTCCGAGAAATTCACGAAAAACCCTGTTTTTGACAACATTTTCGCCATTTTAGCCGCCATCTTGAATTGCATTTGATCGAAATAGTTCGTGTCGGATCCGTATAGTGGAAGGACCTTAAGTTCTGAATTTCAAGTCATTCCGTTAATTGGGAGATGAGATATCGTGTACACAGACGTACATACACTCATACACACACACACACACCACACACACACACACCACACACACACCACACACACACACAACACACACACACACACACACACACACACACACCACACACACACCACACACACACACACCACACACACACACACACACACACACCACACACACACACCACACACACACACCACACACCACACACACACACACACCACACCACACACACACACACCACACACACACACACACACACACACCACACACACACACACACCACACACACACACACACACACACCACACACACACACACACACACACCACCACACACACACACACACACACACACCACACACACACACACACACCACACACACACACACACACACACACACACCACACACACACACACACACACACACACACACACACACCACACACACACACACACACACACAGGGACCAATACCCAATAACCAGTTTTTTGGACTCAGGGGACCTTGAAACGTATAGAAATATTGAAATTGGGGTACCTTAATTTTTTTCGGAAAGCAATACTTTCCTTACCTATGGTAATAGGGCATGGAAAGTAAGATATGATATACTCTATCTAGTTTAGGAGGATTATAATGTCATGGCAACAAATCAGTTTATGTTGATGAAATCGATTAAATTGTCTAGTTAGATAAAATTTCTCGCTGATTGATTATGATTAAACAGCTGAGAATAATTCTGTCTCTCTCCCACACAGGCACACGCATCTTCTGTTATCTAGAGACGACGAAATTATCATATGTTTTCCAAGGATGAATGTGTGATGAATAGTGCAATCGAATCTTTATATCATAAACCTACTATGCTCCAAATTTCGTAAAAATCGTTAGAGCCGTTTTCGAGATCCGTAAAACATAAATAAGATATAAAAATAATAATCAGGTATAAAAATAACCAGATATATAAATACAGAAATTGCTCGCTTGATATAATAGGATAACTAACATTATATCAGAATCAGTGATGTACCTAGCTGTCTTGAATCACAGATAGCCACTAAAGAAGGCGGTAGAAACAGAAAATAGATTGACAACAATGTCTTTCTATCATTTCTACTGACTTTATAACGTGAACTTTACTATTCTGCATCTTAATTATTTTTACCTAATTTCAAAATCGTATTCTCAAAATACACCCATTTTTTATACTATTAACCCTTACTCAACTCTAACCATTCAACATCACTCTTACCTTCGCTTGCAATATGTTTGGCCCATCTTGCCAGCAAAAGTAATACATTTTTTCTCCCAAACTATATTTTTTTTTGTCGTACGAATGCAGTCTGTCGTGAATGTATCCGAAAATCTCATCTAACCCTACCTGTCCATCAATGGGATTTCGGAAGTTCGACACACAAGCAATTATTCGCTGTTCCTTCGACGCTCGAGTGCGTGCATGCGTGTGTGCGTGCGTGAGTACGTGATAACCACCCTGGCAAATAATTGGGTTATCTTACGGATCCTTTCACGTACTGTAGGCTGTCATTAACTGATCCAACACGCAAGGGTTTTCAAATGTAAGGCGAATAGAGGTAGCCTTAACGCATTTTTTGTACAGATGTTTTCGGTTGTCTGTGTAGACGTGTTTAGTATCGAATGTTTTTCTTCTGAAAGTGAGGCCAGAAAACTTCTAGACTATACGATTTGGGATTGATATCCAAGAGAACTAAGACTGGTCACTAACGACAGGACATGTATGATGAACACATTATGCTCATGATTCATAATAACATTCCTACATTGTTAAAAACGATCTAGCAACTAGAGAAGGATAAAGCTGCGTTTACACCGGAGTTAATAACACGAGCTATCAACAAAAAGTTATTAACTTGACTGAATCGTCAAAAATTTCTCTTGAAGTTAATAATTCATGTTTCTAACAGAAACTTCTTTGTTATTAACAAGATCTTGTTATCCAAAGACTTTAAAAGAGATAAAGACCCACAATGCCTATGCCTTCCCAATGTTAGCTCTTACTTGAAATGAATGCCGCCATTGGGGTATTTTAGCACGAGATATTATATCTATATATTCGTAATACTGTAGATTACAAAGGCATTGGTATGTAATAATCTTATAGGTTGCCCCCTCAATGGCCGATTTCAATTCCAAGTACGACACTAGCGCCTCGTGTGAGTCTATGCATCTTTAAAAGGTCTTTGTTGTTATCAATACAATTTATTGACTTCCATATGATTTCATTTGACGATTTTAACGAGAGTATTCGTATGATATAACAGCCGGAATAAAAAGCAAAAAATTGTCTTCAAGATTGAATTGAAACATGTGTGTAATCATTAACATACTGATTTTAATCTGATCTAATGTAAATTAATTATAATGCGTTTAGCCACTACCTCCGTAAACAAAGCCGTAGCGCATCTGTGTGACGTCAGCACAGGTAGGGCTCCTACACCAATAAAAATTCGTTGATTTCAGCTAATCTATATCAGCTAGTGTTTCTATTGGTGTAGGAGCCCTACCTATGCTGACGTAACACGAATGCACTACGGCTTTGTTTACGGAGGTAGTGGTTTAGCCCAGAGTTTAAAACGAAAGTTTTCAATATAAGTTAATAACATTTCCTTTTGGCTGCAACTTTTGTTATCAACAAAAGTTAATAACTTTTTCACGTGATTTGTCTGCAGCTGCAGTTATTAGGGAACAGCTGTAGTTGTAGGGTAGGGATGCTTGGCGAGGGGGTTGCCGTGAAGATAGTAACCTGTTTTAACAAAAGTAATGCGATAAAAGAGGCTTTTGTTATTAACATAAAACATTTTCTTTGATCTTTACCGACTCTCGATGGATAACATAAATCTTGTTAATAACAAGGAATTTTCTGTTGAAAACACGAGTAATCAACTTTTTTCAAGAGAGTTTTTTGTCGATTCAGTCAAGTTGACAACTTTTTATTGATAACTCATGTTATCAACTCCGGTGTAAACGCAACTCAACATGATGTTATTGACTTTTGTGATTAACATCAGTTGATAACAGAAATGTTGAAAACATGTGTTATTAACTCCGGTGTAAACGCAGCTGCTTTCTGCTTTGTCGAATGATAAACAAGGATAGCACACCAATATGAATCAAATACTGCCATGATATTTATTCATTAGTTTGAATATTTAGAATCTTACAGAAAATTTGAAAGTATCATAAGCTTAAGCCCAAATGTAGCGAGGCTATGTCACTTTTACATTTGAGAGTTACATACTCCAATCTACAATCCAAAACAAAAAACATTTTTAAATTTGAAAAAACTTCAAAATGAATTAAATCAATTACAAACAATAAAAAATTACAAACTTTGAAGAATTATAACTTTGAGACCAAAAAGACATTATCATTATCATAACATGGACCACACTATGATTATATGAATCAATAAATAAAAGTATAGATCTCAGTACTTTTTTAATTATTTTTCCACTACATGTTTTGGACATTAATGCTGCCCTTTTCAAGTGATTATCTCATCATTGATGTCCGAAACATATTGTGACAAAATAATTTAAAAGGGTACTGACATTCATATTCTTATTTATATTGAAAGTAGCCCTAAAGGAAAAAAACAGTATAGTTCATAAATTATACTAGTAGTTCTGTGAACAGTAGACCTTGCGCTCAGTAAGTTAAATTGACCTGTTGCTATGTTTTCTCAAAAATTAATAAATAATTCATCAATTTGAAATGTCTAGAAAAAATCGTAAACAGACATGGAGCTTTCTGTCCTATCGTACCGTGACGTGTCGTCCCGGAAGGGGGTGTGAGCGCTGTTATCAGGTCTGGTTGCCGTCGATACGCCAATCCAATCAACCCATCAGAGAACATTCTGTGTTATCGTGTTGGCGAAAAATCGGTGTGTTGAAATTAACAAAATAAACTACCATAATTCTGATTCCCTACAAACTTCATTTCTCACTTTTCATGATTTTAGAAATAAATTCCTTTTCAATAATATTTGTTGCAATTTTTTACCGAGCGAAGTGAGGTCTAAGATTCAAGTCGACGGTTTGGCATTTCTCGTAATGTTTAAATGTTTGAATGTTTGAGTTTTTGAAGGTTTCAATGTTTAAATGTTTATATGTTGTGCATTTACGGCGAAACGCGGTAATAGATTTGCATGAAATTTGACAGTTATGTTCCTTTTTTAATTGCGCGTCGACGTATATACAAGGTTTTTGGAAATTTTGCATTTGACTAAAGAACTATTATTCATCATAAATCAGCTGACAAGTGATTACACAGATGTGTGGAGAAGCCAGTCTATTGCTGTATTTCCATAAGGTCTACAGTTTCAATCAGGTACTTGTGGATGAGAATACTGCGTGAGGTCTACTGTTCACAGAACTACTGGTAATCATCAGATTAAAAAAGAAAAATGTAAAAAAATGTTTTCTATCAATAACTCCAAACTCCAAACTAGAATCATGGCCTCAGCTTATGGAAAAACAAAGTTAGTAGACAACTTCTGTCTACTAACGTTGAAGGAAAGGTACATTTTCAAGATGTTCGATGTTTTTGAACGGGTAGTATTTAAGTCCACTAGACAGCTGATTTAAGATGAATAAATTTTAAAGTCTGATTTTTACGGTAATACTGGCGTTCAAAGAAGACTCCTTTTCCTTTTGTATTATCCTTAAAATGCAAAATTTCAAAAACCGTATGTATACGTCGACGCAAAATTCAAAAAGGAACATACCTGTCAAATTTCATGATAATCTATTGCTGCGTTTCGCTGTAAATGCGGAACATAATAATATAAGAATAAAGAGAAATTAATGCAGAACCGTCGACTTGAATCTTAGATCTCACTTCGCTCGGTCAATAATTCAACAGGATTCTGTTTTCCATCTTCTCACAGTAACTGGACCAAATCCCAAAATTATTATGAATTGGATTTTATTTAGAGAGTGTAGTAAAGTGTTGAAAAGTGAACTCTGCTATGTGTTGAGTGATTAATATGTATTCTGATACTCGACCATTTTGACCTATCAAGTTTACTGCATATTGTATCATTCAAAGTCATCCTGTTTCATTTATTAAGGGTGTAAAACTCCGGAAATACAGCACATTTTGGGGTCAAAACATTTTCAGTGGAGCTACAAAAATAAAGGATATCAGAGAAGGTAACTCAGGGGGTTGGATGCATGACTGTAATCAAAAATGTGTTAGAAGACTAGTAGTTCTGTGAACAGTAGACCTCACGCAGTTTTCTCATCCACACGTATCTGATGTCACCTGTTCTAGTTGATTCAGTTGAATCACAAATCACAGTTGAATCATAATTTACTCTTGAAAACTGCTATTGGTTTTCTCCAAGATCAAAAACCCACTTATATTGATAAACTCAGCTCACGTTTGAGTTTGTATCCCATATGATAATTATCCAGTTCCGTGATAATCTTTCCATCTCATGAAAATATTTCACATCTATTTTAATTTTTTTTTTCAATCAAGAATATTATAATTTCTTCAGCATTATTTTAGTTCATTTTTTATTTTATTTTCAATTACCTATCAAATTTGTTTTTCAAATGGTAGAATATTGATACTGATGAGCACGCATCATAAAAAATATTGAAACCCCACCGTATAGAAATAGACACGGCCAGACATCTGTGTAATGTATGCAATGAATTGCATCCACTTGTCAGCTGATTGGTTATGAATTATTCTATAGTCTGATTAATCTTCAAAGTAGACGATATAAATAATTATATCATAGTATGGAGGAACCTTTTCTTTTCATATATTATCCTTAAAATGCAAAATTTCAAAAAACCTTGTGTATACATCGACGCGCAGTTGAAAAAGGAATATATTCCTGCCAAATCTCGTCAAATTCTATCAACGCGTTTGGCCGTAGTCGCGTTACATACAGACAGACAAAAGAAAAACCTCACTACGTTCGGTCGAAAATAATGAAGCGGCGATTGATTGATTGAGTACTTTATTTATGTAGATTGCAATATATACGCTTTATACACTTATATACAATAGCTTACAATACAGCAAAATTATAGATGAATTTACATAATATAGACTAAGAAAATAATATTGAACTGTATATGATATGAAAAAGCAATTTGTAATGTAATAACTATAGATAATTATATTGTATGCATTTACATAAATTGGCGGAGCTTTGGACATATCAATGTGCATTCTTCGGAAAGAATATTAAAAATATCCTCCCCACTAACTCTCTACCAAATGATAGTAGAGTGGACGGTAGAAGGAAGCTGAGATAAATTCAGATACATGCATTATTTAAACACTTTCAGCTGCTACAATCCAAGAATTTATACTATATACTATATTACTATCCTTGGCTACAATCTACCTTCGCCGCTCCAATATGTTTCAACCCATACGAGGTGTTCACATTAATCAAGTTTACTTGAATTCAAGTTCTGTTCAAAATGAATGTATTTTGTAAACTTGAAGTTAAATTGTATGTAGACTAGTCTTCAAGTTTTTTTGATGTTGAAAGTTTTGTTGGATTCAACTTGAATCTTGAAGTTACAATCCAACTTACAAATGGGAAAATGAGATAAAAACACTTGTCAGTCTATGTAGGATGTATAAAAACAACTGAATAGATAAATATGATGCAAGAAGAATATGGGAAGTAAGAATAAAGCTCTGAGGTTTATTGGATTTTTTAATTCATAATTATATACTTTCAAGGTTATAAAACTTGCATTCAAGTAAACTTGACTGGTGTAAATGCCCTTTCATCCAGACCTTGATGATTAGGCCCGTATGTCTATACTTGGTATAAATGAAGAAATTTCAGCTGTTCGCTTGAAACTACGAATGAAACAAATTATGATAAATGCAATCATATCTACAAGTAAACGTGGTTTAGAGATGAACGTAGTGTAAGCATATGACCTTTAGCCTACTCGATTCAAAAATTTAGATTTCTACTATTACCGTAGTTTTGTGAAGAATAATGTTTGTATTATTGAGATGTACGATCTTTATAATTCAAACAGAATTTGTTTAATCTGGCTTCTAACAATGACAGTTCAACTCACTTTCTTCTCAAAAATCATCATAACCGATCGCAAAATATATATTTGCTACTCATGTATCAATTTCTTTTTTCTACAATTTTTGGATCGGACTATTAGCTATTATTTCTAAGGCTCAACTAACACTTACGCGACTCAGGTCAAGAAGAGATTCGACTCTAGTCGAGAGCATGTGTTTCCAAATAGTGACACTCAGACCAGTCGATTCTAGTCTCCGCGACGTCACCATTTCAAAACACATGCTCTCGACTAGAGTCGAGTCTCTTCTCGACCTGAGTCGCGTAAGTGTGAGTTGAGCCTTACTGTTTACCCAATTTTAAATTTCAATCCCATAGCTACAATTGGAATAACTAGTAGTTCTGTGAACAGTAGACCTCACGCAGTATTATCATCCACAAGTATCTGATTGAAACTATAGACCTTATGGAAATACAGTAATAGACTGGCTTCTCAACACATCTGTGTAATCACTTGTCAGCTGATTTATGATGAATAATTCTATAGTCTGATTTTTACTCTAATATTGGCATATGAAGGAATTTCCTTTGTTCTTTCATATTATCCTTGAAATACAAAATTTTCAAAAACCTTGTATATACGTCGACGCGCAATTGAAAAAGTAACATACCTGTCAAATTTCATGAAAATCTATTAACGCGTTTCGCCGTAAATGCGCAACATATAAACATTTATACATTCAAACATTAAGAGAAATGCCAAACCGTCGACTTGAATCTTGAGCTTCACTTCGCTCGGTCAATAATTCAATTCAGAATATATATGAACGGGTAATAAGTTCAATATCCCAGGCAGATATAATCTAATACAAAGGAGACAAACTGAACAAATTCAGCTAAGCATCTAAAATAATCACTCATTGCCCTCATATCTATAGAGTATATAGAATGTAACATTGCATTGAATTCTATACTCTCTGCTAATATCCTAGACAGCTAGACAATTTCGATGATGAATTACGTTTCAAATTAGCAATGTCTGTGTAATAAACAAGAACCCTAATAGTTCTGGTCAGTTGGTAATCATTAGTTAATTTTATTATCTATAAGGTAAGTTTGTTGAAATAGGAAGGGAAATGCTATTAAGGGAGTTTATAGGATGGAAGCAGAACCAATGTACTAATATTTAAATTTGTATAATATTGCTAATAGAATAATTCAATTGCATGCTCATCAGAGTTGATCGATTTCCTCGTTTCACTAGAGCCTGACATGTTTTCTGTCTCTCTCTCTCTCTCTCAGCTACTTTCTCTTTCTCTCTCTCCAGTATATATTGTAATCTACATAAATAAAGTACTATATACAAATAATAAATACAATCTCTCTCTTCCCTCGCTCTCTCTCTTTCTCTCTTCCCTCCCTTCTCTCATTCACTCTCTCTCTCTTTATTTCTTTCTCTCTCTCAGCTACACTCACTCTCTCTCAGCTACTCTCTCACTCCTTATTTCTCTTACTTCCACTCCACACTCCTCATCTACCATGTCTAAATACTATCCTTGACCATCTTCTTCTATTGGAGTAGTTGATGTTCTTCATGTCACAATCGGCTATTTTATCTTCCTTTCTCTCTCTGTTTCTTTTTATTACTTCAACCCTCTTCCCCATCAGTATCTCTCTTCTTCTTCTCTTCTCTTCTTCTTCTTCTTCTTCTTCGTCTTCTTCTTCTTCTTCTTCTTCTACTTCTTCTTCTTCTTCTTCTACTTCTTCTTCTTCTTCTTCTTCTTCTTCTTCTTCTTCTTCTTCTTCTTCTTGATGATGATGATCATCATCATCATCATCATCATCATCATCATCATCATCATCATCATCATCATCATCATCATCATCATCATCATCATCATCATCATCATCACCATCATCATCATCTTAATAATCATCATCACCATCATCATCATTATCAACATCATCATCATCATCATCATCATCATCATCATCAACATCATCATCATCATCATCATCATCATCATCATCATCATCATCATCATCATCATCATCATCATGTTCTTCTTCTTCTTCTTCTTCTTCTTCTTCTTCTTCTTCTTCTTCTTCTTCTTCTTCTTCTTCTTCTTCTTCTTCTTCTTCTTCTTCTTCTCTCTACATAAATCCTAGATTCTCTCTCCTCCTTCTTCCTTCTACACCTCCCTTCCTACTATATCTTCCCGTCACCATATCCTCTCCAACTTCCCCCCTATTCACTCCACTACGAAAATTACATCTCTTCCATTAACTCTCTCTCTGAAACAATAGAATACGATGATATCTCCATAGCCTCACAATAAATGTTTGGCTGCATTGTCCATTGTCAGAAAGATACGTATTGCAAGTATTTAAAAGTGAAGAATCGAATTGAAATCAAAGTACAATAATTATTGTATCAATCTTTGTGTTCAATATAGTGAGGTAGAGTAATAATGTTTCTTTTTATTAAGAATTCCACTTCTTAATGCAATACAATCAACATATAATAGGAAAATACAGCAGAGATCTAAAGTTTAAGGTGAGCCTACTGGTTGAAACTCAGCCTGACTGAAAAATTCCTAGTAATTTTTCCGTAATTCATTATTAAAACTTTTAGATAATTTTCTTCAATATCAAAACCATATAGAGAAAACATTAGGCCCACTCAAGATTGAATCTTCGAATGTTTCTCTATGATTTAACTATTTTCAGAGCAATTTTTGTTGTGAAGATGCCGGCAAACCGGCTTCAAGTTTGCCACTATACACTATATTATAGTAGCCTACATAGTATGTTACCTGACTTACATGCCTCTACGATCAACAATTCACAATGGCCGAGAGCGTAAAAGCGTAATACATCAGAACTCAAAGCTCAGTGATTCAAAACAGGATCTAGGTTCGAACCTTCGGTCGGTCAATGACATTTTTTTTGTCGATGAATTTCAACTTTTATTGGCTATTTTTTATATTAGTCACCGTAATTTAAATTTCAATCAATTTTTTAGATATATTTTGAGACAAAACTGTGAAATATGCAATTATATTAATTTTCAATCACATTATTTCAAAATAGTAATGAAATTCTATTCATCCATCTATCCATGAGATATTGCTCCAGGCGCAAAGCGCAAGCTATAAAAATTCAAACAATTATTCGAAATATTAATAGTATAAAATTATTAATAATTATAAAATTATTAGTAATATTGAAATTAATTAACAGTGAAAGTTGTCATAACCAAGATTCAACTATCAAAATACGCTGTTTGAATTTTATTTATTTTCCAATTTCTTATATATTGGGAAGTTTTTTTGTTGGTGAGGCGAAAAATAGCGTTCGCAACACGGGCAAAAATGTTTTTCCGGCTCTCAAACGCTTCAAGTTCTCGACTTCGTCTCGAACGAAAACCGCGATCTCGAGCCGGAAAACGTACATTTTCGACCCTAGGTGCGAAATATACTATTCCAGCTCTCAATCTTTTCTAGTCCTCGGCCTGTGGCCTCGGACTTGAAAACCGATTTCGTGCCGGAAAAGTCTCATTTTCTGCTCTAGTTGAGAAATATACTATTTTGTGTAGCTGAGAAGTTGATATTGTGGGAATGATTCATATTAAATGAAAAAGACTAAGAAATTGTAAAAAACACAGACTTATTGATAATTTTCCAAGTCTTTTTCATTCAAGAGTCTTACCATGACCATGGGATGTCTTTTTGTGTAGTTGAGAAGTTGATATGTAGTAATTATTCATATTGAATGTAAAAGACTAAGAAATTGTCAAAAACCACAGATTTCTTGATAATTTTCCAAGTCTTTTTCATTCGAGATATCTTTTACCATGACCATGGATGTCTTTTTGTGTAGTTGAGAAGTTGATATTGTGGTAATTATTCCTATTGAATGAAAAAGACTAAGAATTGTCAAAACCACAGATTTCTGATAATTTTCCAAGTCTTTTTCATTCAAGATATCTTTTACCATGACCATGGGATGTCTTTTTGTGTAGTTGAGAAGTTGATATTGTGGTAATTATTCATATTGAATGAAAAAGACTAAGAAATTGTCAAAAACCACAGATTATGATACTTTTTAAGTATTTTTCATTCAAGATGCTTTACCATGTCCATGGGATGTCTTCTACCATGACCATGTAATGTCTTTTTGTGTAGTAGAGAAGTTGAGATTGTGGTAATATTCATATTGAATGTAAAAGACTAAGAAATTGTCAAAACCACAGATTTCTTGATAATTTTCCAAGTCTTTTTCATTCGAGATATCTTTTACCAGACCATGGGATGTCTTTTTGTGTAGTTGAGAAGTTGATATTGTGGTAATATCATATTGAATGAAAAAGACTAAGAAATTGTCAAAAACCACAGATTTCTTGATAATTTTCCAAGTCTTTTTCATTCAAGATATCTTTTACCATGACCATGGGATGTCTTTTTGTGTAGTTGAGAAGTTGATATTGTGGTAATTAATCATATTGAATGAAAAAGACTAAGAAATTGTCAAAAACCAGAGATTTATTGATACTTTTTTAAGTATTTTTCATTCAAGATGTCTTTTACCATGTCCATGGGATGTCTTCTACCATGACCATGTAATGTCTTTTTGTGTAGTAGAGAAGTTGATATTGTGGTAATTATTCATATTGAATGAAAAAGACTAAGAAATTGTCAAAAACCAGAGATTTATTGATACTTTTCTAAGTCTTTTTCATTCAAAATGTCTCTTACCATGACCATGAGATGTCTTCTACCATGACCATGTAATGTTTTTTTGTGTAGTTGAGAAGTTGATATTGTGGTAATTATTTATATTAAATGAAAAAGACTAAGAAATTGTCAAAAAACACAGATTTATTGATACTTTTCTAAGTATTTTTCATTCAAGATGTCTTTTACCATGACCATGGGATGTCTTTTAACATGATCATTGGATGTCTTTTTGTGTAGTTGAGAAGTTGATATTGTGGTAATTATTCATATTGAATGTAAAAGACTAAGAAATTGTCAAAAACCACAGATTTATTGATACTTTTCTAAGTCTTTTTCATTCAAGATGTCTCTTACCATGACCATGAGATGTCTTCTACCATGACCATGTAATGTTTTTTTGTGTAGTTGAGAAGTTGATATTGTGGTAATTATTTATATTGAATGAAAAAGACTAAGAAATTGTCAAAAACCACAGATTTCTTGATAATTTTCCAAGTCTTTTTCATTCAAGATGTCTTTTACCATGACCATGGGATGTCTTTTTCAACATTATAATAGTGATTAAACTGTTTAGTGCTGACTATAACGTGTATCTCATTATGATAAAAACCACCCTAGTTGAAGAGCGAAATAAGACATATGAGTTTGGTCAGAACCGTATCAAATAAAACACGAGGGATGTTGAGAGGTTGGTGGTTGAGGGGTGTTATTTGGAAGTGGATTTGATGACGTCACACCAGAGGTGGTTGGTTAGGGGGTTGTCTTTCAACGCGCATGTATCGCGGGCAGTGAATTACCAAACTTATTCAGTCTTCAACGATATTCCGACTGTGACGCTCGTTATTTAGGTCGTACACCGCGAAATGCGTCTCCAAACGTTCACGAAAGTAGGTTCCCATATTTTCACGTAAGAACGTTCCAATACGTTCACTTAGGAACGTTCCCAAACGTTTAAGCGACTCTGGCAGATGAACGTTAGTTGAGGTGTATTAACGTTAGTCAACGGTGTTAATAATATTATAAATCTGAAATGTTTTTTCTCAAACGTTCACGATTTTCTGTACGTTAGTCGAAGTGTTTTAACGTAAACCAAAGGTGACAATAAAATTAAAAATCTAGAATATTTGTTAGTTATGTGGGTTGTTTTAGGGTGTGATCCATCGTTGATTTATTTTTCTTTATTCTTTTTATTCTTTATTTATTCATACAACAAGTACATCATCAAAATTGATAGGGAGGGAAAAAATAAGGTAACCTTGTGCTATTCCTCTCCCAAATTTGGATAAGGTTACACATATAATCCGGAATAGGTCAAGTCTTGTAGTTGTTCACTTCACAAAATTTCCAGTTCTTAATTATTTTCACAAAGTAGATTATAAATTCAAAACGTTTTTCATCTTCCAGTAATACATAACATTAACATAATATAGAAATTAAAAAAAAACTCAGTACAGATGGAATTAAATAGAGAATGCATTTATTCAAATGCTAATCAATATATAATTATTATTGAACGAAAATCCTAAATAAATGCTGCAAATCACCAAAATTTTTTTTGGATAGTAGTTCTCATCGAATTTCCATCTAGCTGTTAGCCCTGTTGTCAATGTCTGCAGTAGCAGAGGTCTTCGGGGTGATTTGCAGCATTTATTTAGGATTTCGTTCAATAATAATTATAAAACTCAGTACCCTTTTTAACAATTTTACTTTATTGATCACCACATTTTTGTCATATTAATGCCATTTTCAATCTCTAAATAAAAGTAACCCTGGTGATGAAAGATAATATCATAACAATATTACCACAGATTAGGAAATTGTCCAGGGAAAGAGATAAGAGGAAAAATTAACGAAAAATGAAAATAAAAGAAAACGGAAATTTTTGAATACTGGAACAATGCCCTAGATTTGAATATTAAGAGTTGGTGAATTTGATCATTCGTACATTGAATAACAATACATCAACAAAAGTTTCCCATTTTACTAATACTACGTCGTGTTTCGGATGGACACGTTAAGCTGTCGGTCCCGGCTGCCTAGAAATCAGTCGTTAGGCCATGTCAGAGGCCCTGAAATTGATCAGTTGCGACCTGAAAACTCTGACATCAGACCTGAGCCAGCCAGGTCACTCGATATTATTATTATTATTATTATTATTATATTATTATTATTATATTATTATTATTATTATGTTTGAGGTTTTGCTTGACCACCCTTTCCCTGGGCTCCGACCCCAAGGAAGAGTGACAAGCGATTTTTCCAGAGTGAGTGCTCCACATGTCCATGTGGTAAACAATCATACTGGGTCCGTTACCATTAAATCGTTTGCTCTGAGTAGACGTAATGAACCAAGAATGACAGCCTTCTGCATCTGACCTGCAAGCACAGCAGCAGGTCTCTCACAGGCTGGAATCGTTCTAAGGTTGGCCAAAAATGAAGGTCTCATGCCTCCCAGTACACCTACATCAACACCACCATTCTCACAGAGTAGCTGGGTTTAGCCTGCGCAGCTCCATTAGTAGGTCATGATATTTCGTCTGTTTTTCCTCCTCTTTGGTGACAATGTTACCCTCAGCTGGTGCTGAAAACTCAATGACATACATTGTCTTCGAAGTGATGTCAAGGAGGACAACATCAGGCTTTGTGGCTCTTAAAAGCCTGGTGGTAGAGAATGAGTAATTCCAATAAATTCGGCACCTCTCATTCCCCACAACAGATTCAATCTCCCCTGGGGCATAAGGCAGCACTGGTGTTTTGTCGATACCATATGAGTGTCTAAGATGGTAATAGAGAACTCGCAGAGCAGCATTATGTTGATGGATGTAGCCTGCAGTTGCATGCACAGAACAAGAAGACAGGATGTGCATGATCGTCTCTGGTGCTCTATGACACACCCTGCAACTGATATCAGGAACATCCATGTGCATTACTCTGCTGCGGTATGACAATGTGTTGATGACACCATCTTGACATGCCAGTATGAAACCCTCAGTCTCAGATTTCAGGGCTGCTGACTTCAGAAAAGCAAAAGTCAGTGGCTTGGACAAGCCTTGCTCCTCAACATGCCTGTAGAAAACACCATGCAAGGACTTGTCCTTATGTTGCTGCACAGGAGTCTGGACTCAGCAGTCTTTATTCTAGCCCTGATCTGATTAGGCTCATGCTCCTCCTCCCGATCAGTGCGAAAATCGAGACCAAGGGTATCTGCCGCATGCTGTGCTGCCTTATATAGGAAGGCCCCAACCCCTGCAACTTCATGGTCATGAACCAGCTGCATAAGGGGATCAGAGCATCTTTGTATGCTGCAGGCAAACTGTAAGACCACCCTGTTGTGCAGATTCTCCAAACCAAGTAGACTCTGCCCCCTTCATGCCTTGGCAGTATATTCGGGCAACAGAAGAGCGGGGATGTAAACTTCTCTCCATGTGCATCCTTTTTCGGGTTCCCTGTCCAGGTCCTGGAGCACATTCCGATTCCACTTAACCACTCCAAAAGAGTAGGTGAGAACCGGCACAGCGAGCATGTTGGTGGCTTCAACTTTATTCTTACCAGATAACTCAGATGACCAGAGCCTCCTGAGTCTCCTCTTATACTCACTGCAGAGAGCCATCTTATTTTTACAGCATCCTGAGCTTGATTCTGATCAAATCCCAGATACTGGTATGACTCTCCAGCTCTCAGGGCTCTTATTATGCTTCCATCAATAAGCTCCATTTCCTGCACCAGGCCCTGTAACCTTCCTTTCAGGAGATGTGTTACTGCACACTTGTCCAACCCGAAAGACATGCCAATATCATTTGAATATCGCTGCACCACACCTACAGCCAACTGGAGGTCAGATTTATTATTATTATTATTATTATTATTATTATTATTATTTAAAACGTACAGTATACCTTAGCCTAGTGGAATCTCAAGTAAGATATGGAATAACCGTCTATGGACATGCTCCGAATTATATCGTGAATCCAGTGGTTCAACTGACTGACAGAATAAGAGGACATTTTTTCCAGAATCTAGACACAAATGCAATACAGATACTCAACTTCAAAAACTTGTACAAATTCATAATACTTATAGAAAATAATTATAGACAGACCAATGAAAATAGATACAATACAAGACACTTGCACTATAGAACACCAGACTTTTATACAGAAATGGGAAAGGCTATACCGGAATACTTTGTATCGAACATCCTCAACAACACATCCCAATCACCTAGAAAGCCTTAACACATATGCATAAGTTAAAAGAGGAATAAAGAGCTATTTTATAACAAATCAATAGAAGAATAGAAGATCAACATATAACTCAATTTAATATAAATGTAAACATCATAAAAATATATATTAATTCAAGAAGAAGAAGGAATTAACTTATATTATGTTTATGAACCTTTTGCAAATCTGATAAATGATTTATTAAAACAACTCCCCAATATAAGCTAAAATTAGCTTCATGGGGTAGCCACAAAATCTTAATAATAATAATAGGAGATCTAAATTAATTCTTTCAGTTCGTACAGTTATCATTATTATTCTTATTATTATATTATGGAGATCTAAATAGATTCTCACGACATATGTGAAAAATATAGATGTTATTATTATTTTATGATCACTCTAATGAAAACTATCATATTATGTAATGTGAGAAAAATTTGAATAAAAAATATATTATTATTATTATTATTATTATTAGTAGTAGCCTATTATTATTATTATCACGTGAAATTAACAATCACCAGCGATCAATATTTTTGATAATATAAATTGAAAATTATTACCAATTACAACAAGATCTCTAAAGCAGGTTAGGAAGCATCCTCTCTTTCTAACAACAGAAGATGGTTGTCATTAGAGTTTTGAAATGTTAAATAGCCCAATAGTTCAGCTTTTCTAACGGTTTGTTATAAATTCAAAGCAGTTGCTACTCGGGATTTGAAACTTCAGCTCACTTGATGGTGAAATGATAATGTAAAACACGTTATTACACGTATTATGATGATGTGATAGTTAATTATCACCGAATACTTTCGACAAAGCTGTCGAGACAGATTTTAGAGGTGTTTTAGAGGGATGAAGAGGGGACAAAAACAAGTATTCTCAGTTTACTGTTCCCATTTTCTATTAAATTTCCCTTCACTCTTTGTAATCGAATAATCAATCATTGAAGTTGCTGCGAATTTCAAGATAAACAAATCCCGGATTATTGTTTATCTTGACCTGAGTTCAATTTTGAGAAAGAAGAATGAGTAGGAAGAGAAGAGAGAAGATACGAGAAAGAAAAAAGTGTCTCCCGAAATAACTCCATTCCCTTACATGAAACTGACACCTCCAAGGGAGTTACTTTTATATCGAGAAAGTTAAAGAAACTTTTGGAGTAGCTTAGGCAGATATTTTTCAATTTATTTATAACAAGTTTGTTGCTCGAGAAGATGATACACTTGTTGAAGTTTAAAATATTCTATTCAAGTTGAAAAACAAAATCTTTCCATGCGTAAGAATGGAAATATCAATTTCGGTTTTGCTGTATTGAGGAGTTATTTACTCCTGCATCTATAAATTGGAAAAAGTTATTCTCCCGTGCTAAATAATAGAAATACCAATCGTGTTTTATCTGTATTACAGAACAGAGAGAAAAAATAATCTGTACAGGCCCACTTTGTGATTGAAATTGTTTTCAAAACGGGAATCTTGACTCAAGGATTTAAGAAATGACAAGGATATTTATGAGAAGTCTGTTTTAGGCTCACAAGCTTCATGCTTTCGTCTTATGGGTCCTGATAATTAGAAATATATTGAAAATTTCAAGTAATCCTTCATTTCATAAACATTCAACTTTCCCAAATTGAATAGGAATAGAAACTTTGAAAAAAATTCACATTGGAGTAAATTCAGAATTTTTAAGCAGACTAGATGGAAATATTGATATAATAATAATAATAATAATAATTTCAATTTCATTTCAATTTATTTCATTTAAAGTTACATAGTATCATATACATACAGTGTTTTTTTGCTCCTCTAGCTTAGAGCTAATTGAGGAGTATTCAAATTTCATACTACATCATAATAGTTACCGTATACATTCTATAATACTACAAATGAAAATTTTGTAAAGTGTTCAATAAACTAAATTGAAAGTATTATAGTTTTATCTGGGATTTGATATTAAAGTTCTAATTTCTACCACTTGAATCACAACATTAGTCACTCTATATTCTACTAAATCGGTGATCAACCTTGCAGACATTATTGTCTCTTGCATTTAGGTGGCTTTGAACAGCTGACTAGCTGAATCAACATGCACATCAACAATATTACAATACACACACAGTCATAGAAATAGAATACAAAAACATAACCTATCCTCCAAAAAAACATTTATTATACTACAAACTGTAATATACACTCTCTTAATCATTTTCAACTGCTTCTAAAGCACTTTTTTGTTTACAATATTAAAATTATTCTTATTTTTTTATTCATCCATAGTTTTTTCTTTTCCATTTCCCATTGTACAGTGCAGTTTATTATTGTCTACTATGTGCAAACTAACCTATCTACTAACTAACCTATTAGAATATTAACAATAATCTTCAACATATCTTTTCATTCAAACAATTCCTATAAAATAATTCTTAAGTTAGTTTTATTTCATTTCTTTGTAATTTTTTAATTCTAGTGGCAAATCGTTCAACAGGTAAGGGATTCTGTATTTTAATAGGTTCTTACCATAATTATTATTATAACGCTGTGCTCTGAATAGCCTATTTCTCAAACCATAACTTATTTCGTTTATTTCCCTTAATTCATCTTCAAAATAATGTCTGGACAAATCAGTGTATTTTGCGAGAGATTCTGGTGTCATATACCCAATATTCCAAGCTCGACTCCATTAAATAATGTATTTGCTACTCTTCTAACTACATCATACAACGGCTGTCTCAAATACACTGGTGCTAAATTATGAATTGTAATACCATAGAATATATACTTTGAATCATAGAGAAATAGATAATTCTTTTAATATTTATTGGAAAACAGTGGCTAATTCTAGAGCATTTGTATAAAGCAGCTTTCATAATTCGCAGCATCCTATTATTGTGTGAATTGAATTTCATGTCTGCATCAAAAACAACTCCTAGATGCTTAATATTCTCACTGAATTCCAAATGCTGACACCTGCATGTGTTTCTCAAATTATTATATCTTAGACATTCTGCTTTATGGCAAATTAATTTATAATTGTACAAACCTACGTTAATTCTAGGATTTCTAAATATAATTACCTTTGTTTTCTGTGAATTTATCTTGATACCGTTGTTGAAAAAATATTATTAGCCAAATTGAGATCCTCTTGCATGTATCTTATGCCCATTATAGATCAGTGTGTGTCATATATAGCAGGTTGTCATCTGCATACTGCAGCACCTTACTTTTGAAACTGAGACTAGCTAGATCGTTTACATACAGATTAAATAGAACAGGAGACAAAATGCTGCCCTGAATAAGTCCACAGGATTGATATAATCGGTACTAATATATTCACCTATACTAACATGTTTTTCTATTTTCAAAATAGTTTTCAAACAAGTTGAATAGCTTTCCACGAATACCTATTCTATTGATTTTTTGTAGCATAATTTTATAATTAACCAAATCATATGCTTTTGTCAAATCTGTTGCAACAGTTATGACAATTTATTGTCATTTAAAGCTTCAAATATTTTTCTGTTAGTTTTTCTAATAAATCTATTGTTGATTTTTTGGAATAAACCCATATTGAGCATCATTTATTATGTTCTGATTGATCAGGTATTGATTCAATTGCATACAGATGAAATGTTCTAGATTTTCATAATTACTGAGATTGATCCTATTGGCCTATAAGAACCTACATTTTTCTTTGTTCCATTCTTGAAAATGGTCTGAGATGTGTTATTTTTAGACGCTGAGGTATTTTCCTGTTTCAATATCCTATTAATCAAATGCATCAGGATCAGCTTTAGATAGAAAATGTTATTTATTATATCTTTTGGCCTAATTTTGTCAGGTCCTGCAGATGATCTATTGTTTAGTTTGTTAATGATACTATAAAGTTGATGTTCTTTCATTTTTTTAAAATTCATACTCATCCTATCCCCTATTGTATAGTTACCTTCTTTAAATGTGGTATTATATCAAAGTGTTGCCCGTTCATTCTTTTTGTAATTTCTTCTATTTTTCTTTAAGGCTGTTTTTAAATTTCTCTGTTAGGTTCATAATTTGATGATCTTCATTGATATTGAAATTAACTTAATTGATTCCTTTAGAGACGGCCTATTCTTCTTATTTATAAAATGATTGATGATTTCCCAAATTTTCTTAGTATTGTTGGAGTTATCATTGAAAGCCCTATAATAGTATTTCCTTTCTCATACGAATCATGTCTGTTAACTTATTTCGTATGTTCTAAACTGATTTCTCAAATCCACATTATGTTTATCTCTTTTAACCATTTGCCATAAATAGTTCTTTCTCTCTATCATCAGCTTAATTCTATCATTGAACCAGGAATTATGTAGTTGCTTAGTTTTTTGTTTAACCTTTATGACACTTTTAGCATATATATTTTCGAACCTCATGACTATATCATTATAAATATCTGATGGTTCTCTTAAGTCTAGAATCGGCCACCAATTTTCAGTTTGAATCAATTCATTTACTCTCCCCGTTAAAATGACACTTTTATATTCATTTTCCATAGTCTGGTGTGTACCATCTGTACATGTTTCTAACAATTTGATCCCTGTCCAGTAATGGTCTGCAATTTTTTTTTCTTTCAATATATAATAATAATAATAATAATAATAATAATAATAATATAAATATAATAATAATAATAATATAATAATAATAATAATAATAATAATAATATAATAATAATAATAATAATAATAATAATAATAATAATAATAATAATAATAATAATAATATAATAATAAATTAATAATAATAAGAGATAATAAGAGAGAACCAAATTAAGATCTATTGGGATGTTCAAATGATCACTGACAGGCAAGTCATTCATAACAAGCCTGATATCCTAATGTTGAACATGAATCAAAAAGAAGCCTTGATAATTGATGTAGCCATACCAGCAGATGAAAATTGTCAAAGAACAAGAGGTGAGAAATTGAGGAAGTATCAAGAGCTAGCATTTGAGCTCAAAGATATGTATGGGCTCAAGAATGTTAGAATAATCCCAATCGTAATATCTGTGAATGGTCTGATTCTTAATTCAACAGTGGAGAGCTGTAAGGTTATTGATGTCTCAGAAACTCTGGTAGGGAAAATGCAGAAGTCTGTTCTGCTTGATACAGCTCGCATAGTACGCCAAACGCTCCAACATACTTGGTAAAATACTTTATCAATAATAGAAAATAATGCCAAGAGGTTGCATAAATTTTGCCCCTCTTCGCATAAGCTATCCGCAACTGCGTGAAAAAGATAATAATAATAATAATAATAATAATAATAATAATAATAATGAAGTTTATTCCTTTGAGTATACAGAATATACAATTGGAAACGTCAGCCATAAATTAAATTAAATTAAATTAAACAATCACGTCAATTCCTTAATTTCTATGCACTATAATACAAATATTACTTTCAAGTTTAATGTCAATAGGAAATATAAAAATATATTCCTAAATAATTGTTAAATATCCCTTCATTCATATTAAAATACTCAGCATATGAATTATGTAGCCTTATAAGAGTGGAAGATCAAGCTAAGAATTATCCAGTTTTTCTCCCCAGCATCTAGTAAAAGTTACTTGATGTTTGTTTGCACTAAGAATGCGAAAAATATCGAGGAATTCTCCCTTTTTCACAACGATCTTCAATTTCCGGGTATCAAAGACAAGAGAGAGATAGAATAATGTGATGAGAGTGGGGTATCAAATCCAATTTAAGCCTCCAAATAAACGTCTCAAGCTCTAAGCTTCTAGTAAATGAATAATTCATTAGTGATCTCAAACAAACACAAAGTATTCATTCCTCTCTGCTCTTAATGGAAAGCCAATGTCATTAGAAAGCTAATATCATTGTGCAACTAGCGACAAGCTACAATCGATAAGCTACAATCGACAATCGATAAGCTACAATCGAAGATCGATAAGTACGACAAGCTACGAACGACAAGCGATTCCTTTGAAATGATAATTAAAAAGCATCGCTTACAGAATGCTGGCTATTCAGTAGAGTAGCTCAAAGCTACCTACAAGTTTTTCAATTGAAAACTCGTATTTGTGAACGGGATTGTAGCGTATAGCAAAAGTCAAACATCAGTTGATAGACGACTGTTGTCAACAATACCTTTCAAATGCACGATATTGATAGAATCGGAGAGCTTGTTAAAATTGACGAAAAACGTCCATTGTTAACTCTCTGTGCTGTAGTGACGTTCTTTCTCTACTTTGGATTCATATTCTTTTTGCATTGTCTTCATTCAATATTCAGTGTTTTTCGAGGCAGTTCAAGTATGGAAATAGTCATGAATTTTCAATTTATAATCCATTCGAGATCATTCTAGGCATCAAGATAATATTATAAAGGTCCAAGATACAACTCTTCGTTGTTGCTCTGTAATAGCTTATTGAAAACATTCTTATAATATCAATAGTGTGTAGGTTTGTGATTTTTGTATACAAATTTTTCAAGTAAGTGCAATATTTCTTGAGTTTTTCTATTCATTGTGATACATTTTGTGATTCATTTGATGTCAACCTTCAAAACATTATCCCTGAACAAAAAATCAAGTGACCAAGCAGTTTGTGATATCATAATTACAACATTAACATTTTATCAAAACTTTTGGAGAGAAAAAGTACAGGCTCAGCCTAGTTTTCCCTCTAATGTCATAATTATATTTAGATTGTAGTATTTTGTACAATGAATGAATAAATATAAATATGAATGTTTATTAAAAATTATAAAATTTCTAGAACAATAAGTGCAACGGTTGAAACATGTGAATTTTCAATAATAGAGCTCCAACAAACATCGCATTAGAATAAGAATAAATTAAAACAAATTAAAGTTTTATTGCAACGTCAAGAAGTCTTAGCAACCAAACTAAATTTATACCATACATCTCATCAAAATTATTATGACTTGGGAACTTACAAATATCATTATTTCTCCAGCAATCTCTTGCTACACATGGTGAGTTACGATATCCAAAACAGTACATTACGATACCTTCTATTGGATTTGTTGATGCATAATCAAGATCTCGCTCAGCTTCTGCTATTGGTTCAAAGACCTCAAGAAGCCCTCGTGATCCTTAAGTAGTAGAAGGATATACAAAAGTAACTTCATTCTTCTCAAGAGGAAAGACTGATTCCATAATTATCAACTCAACGATATTTCATCTCAAACAAATGATTATGTTATCCATTAAAGTATTTCATTGAGTCTGCTTGATTTGCTAGTTGAGAAGTAATCCCACAGTACCCTTTTTTGAATATATTTCTATATAAAATACAAAAACAGCTAGTTTCAAATGTTCAATTTATTTCAAACTTTTCTCAAAGATTATGTTTTATCTTTTAAAAAGAGCAGGGTATAACTTCGTTGCTTGAAAAAATATGAACTCTGCTTAGTTTTGAATGAGCAACAATAAACAATATAAGAATCTCTCAATGACGGATGACTTAACGTGAAATAATATAACTGGTCTCATTACTTCTCTTTGTCGACTATCTTTTTCCTAGTTCGGAAACAATGGATATTAGAACTGACGCTCTAAAATTCGCAATAAATTTCAGTTTCTTTTATAAACATCCAAAACTAAATACTGAAATAGTGGAAGATCCTGTAATGAATATGAAAAAACAATTATTGGAGTTTTCCAATTTTTCTCAAGATAATGAAAAGTTGAATTGATTATCAACTAACAATTCCCGAAACTCAAGAGCTTTCAAGACCATGAACACTATAAGTGAGAGATCATCTGTAAGAGGAACTACCTGTCACTACCTATCAGAACATCACTATTTGATAACACTATCTTGAACAAAAATTGCTTATCGCTTCAAAAAAATCGATAAAACTGAACCGTGGACACTATAAATGATTCCACCCACATAACTGACCTGATTATTTATTTCATTCATTCATAGACAATATATACAATGCAGGTAAAATAACAGGCATTCGCCCAAAACTGCTTTAAACCTTAATTTGGGATACACAGTCTAGAGGTTATGTAAATGATAACTTAATTCGCACACTATTTTAAGTCCAAAAAATCTATGTACTACAATAATTATGATTCGAACCCCACGTTCTAGGCTAACCGCAAACGCATCTTGAACTGATCATAACATTTCTGTAAGACGGTTGAAGTGATTATTCCTCCTGAAGTGATTGATAACAAACAATCAACATTTTCTTGTTTCAATTTGAAACCTCAGACACCACAAATGATTATTTCAACATATTCAAAACAACGATTTTGTTTTGAGCTTAACATCCTAGTCCAACTGCAAAACCTTGTAGTTGAAGTGATTTCAACCTTAAGCAGTTGAAGTGATTACTCCTCCAGAAGTAAATAGTTACAAACAATCAACAATTGTTTTGTGAACAAACAATGAACAATTCACTTGTTTCAATTCCAATTTGAAACCTCAGACATCAGATATGATTATATCAGCATTTGAAACGATTTTGTTTTGAGCTTCACATTCTAGTCCAACTGAAAAACCTTGTAAGGCAGTTGAAGTGATTACTCCTACAGGAGTAAATAGTTACAATCAATCAACAATTGTTTTGTAAACTTCAAGAACTTTCAACCAAAACAATG